>NW_006263346.1:1785787-1792259 GCF_000469605.1 Apis dorsata
TTCAAATAAAACTGATTTGAGATATAGAAATTAATGATTCATGATTCTTATGAAATTTTTGTTTAAGTAAATCTCTTAACTGTTAGATCTTGAAGATATTTTTGCATAAAATTGTTTGTTCGTGATCTCGTATCTCGATTAACGATTAAATTCTTATAATAGAACGTCCACGTGGTGAACGCTACAATAAACCAATACAATGTTATAGTGAACCACTTCTTCCGGAACGATAGTTCACTTTCCCTTAAATAAGACAAAAAATACTTAAATGAAAAAAAAAAAAGAAATAAAAAAGTAAAAAAGAAACGGAGTTTCACATGAAGAAATTCGAGACGAGGGCGAAACCGTTTTACGTTCACCGCATAGCTTTCCATGACTGAAATTGCAAGACGTATTGTTCAGAAGCCAGCAACAATATTATCGAGTCATGGTCGATCTATTCCCAGCTAAAAGTAGCCAATCAGACGTATTCGAGTTAATTAAAGGATTTTAATTATGCCGAACAATCCTGCGTGTTGCGAAAATGTGATATTGATTATGATTTTGGGCGCACACATCAAGATGAAATTATAGAGAAAGAGAAATCTCATTATTTATTTCGTTATCTTTATGAAACAATAAGTAATTTTCAATATAGAAGATATACATGTATATATATATTTAAAAAAAATATTTAATTAAAATTCTCTTCATTTTCTAGATTTCTTGCACAAATATCATACAATCCGTAATAATAAATTGAATCAAAAATGAAAGAAAATATGTACTTACGAATCTCATTAAATGCAACAAAATAATAAAAACTCTAGTAGTTTTCTTTTAATCTCACAATCCCTGTAATATTCTATTACCATTTATAGTAAAAAAAAGAAAAAAATCGGGTTAATCCAATGCATGGTGATTGATTCGCGGGAAACCTGGACGCACAATGCGTGCGAAGAATCTATGCGTCGCAACGTCTTTGGCGGCAATAGCGGCGAGTGAAAGTCATATACACCGGTAATGAATTCGGAATTTCAGCAACTACGTGTATATTCAGGATCTCAGCTCACGAGGAACAGGTTCGAAATCCGTGTTTCGAACGAAGATGCAAAATTTAATCCTACGAGAACTAAGATGATGAGAAAAAAGATGAAGAGAAAAAAGCTGAATAAGAAGCATAAAAAACAAGATAAGGAAAAAAAAGACTAAGAGCAAAAAAGATAGACGTATATAGAGGCAGAATGGAACGGAGGAAGAGAGACAGAGAAAAGGAGAAAGCATGCGGAACGAAGGAAGACGGATGGAAGAAAAGGAAAGGCTTGGCTGGGAAAACGAAGATGGATAGAGTAATCGGTATATTGGAGGGAGAAAGAACGAAAGTGTAAGAAGGATGTAACGCAGTATGTAGGATACAGAGGCACGCGCGCGTGCGAACGATCGTTTCTACTGGTCGCACTCGCACGATCGCTCGCGGAATTTCCGGCCTAAATCGTTCGAGCTCGTACGACCTTGCGAGGATTTCACTACTAGAGGACTCTGAAAGCGAGACAACCGTCCACTGTTCAATTTATGATTGTCATGGTATATTAACCTCTTCAAGGATATTAACACAATTGTTTATATATATATATTGCATACTTTTATTTTTCAATAAAATATATACTTATCGCGTTGTATATTTCATTTTTATAGTATTAAATATTTGCGTACTACATAAAATTTAATATAATGGATGTAATTAGTTAACATGTATAAAATAGTATGTAAGATATATTAACTTTTAACTTTTTATATTTAATAAAATCATTATTTGAAGAGAAATGAAAAACTATCTCACATAAGGTACATTGACTCTGTCTTAAAAAATTCTTTTTCTGACTCTGACAGAGATTTTATGTTCTTATCTTCCTATTCATACATATTTCTGTCAATTTGCATGTCTTCATATTCATATTTACTTTAACTACTGATTTCACAGTCTTCTTATATCTCATTATATATATTATTTCATGAAAATTTTACGTATTTAATGATTCAAAAATTACACAAATTTAATAGTAGCAATTCTATTGTGAAGTATATTTAAACAAAAATGTTGAATATGCTCGAGTTTAGTGTGTTATATGTATTTTTTTTATATAATATAATTATAAAAAATTTTATCTTTACACGCTTGACAGTTCAAGACACGATGATTATTCCTAAGAATAATTCCTCTCACGATCGTTCGCGTTGGAATGACCCGTTGCTTGATCTGTTTCTATCGATCAAGATTCAGAATTAGAAAGAAAGCTATTCCGATGATAATCGCATACGATTTAAACATGCCCACTTTTCAATAACTGTATTCACATCGAATATCGATAGATTGAAAATTTCGACAATTGAGAGATTTGAATTAAAAAATGTAAGAAATAATGAGAAGATTTTTCTTAAGAATCAATTTTTTTTTGCATAGGAGAGAAATAAAAATATCTTATGGTGAAAAATGATGTAGAAGCAAGTGTCATTGTATTCTCTTTTTATGAGTACAGGTATACGACCTATACATGAACACTATAGATATAAGTGCTTGGTAAATAATGTATTAACTCATTTAACTTTTTTTATAAATTATGTTCACTTTATTGATTTCTTAATCTTTTTTAAATTTATATTTTTTTCTTCAGAAATTACGTATTAAAATGTTAATTATTGTTAATTGAATTTTATAATTCTTTTAAAAGAAAAAAATCTAGCTCATTAAAAGAAAAAAAAATGTATTTATTTAATGTGGCACTATTTATAATACATAGTGAGCATTATTAAATAATTATAATTCTCGAATAGCAATCAAATTGATTGATTGAAATTACATATATTTAACATATATTTATATTTGTACAATTTTTACAAATAAAATCATTGGAAAATACACACATTCCGTAATAAGAAATTTTCCAATAATCATTTTTACAATGATGTTAAAAATAAATACAATCTCAAATTCCTCAAGTCGAAAATTCAATAAATCTTAAAAAAAAAAAAAAAAAAAATCAAATTTTTGTCACAAATATACACGTATATTTAATAATATACGTACCTTCATGTTGCAATAAACGCGAGGCACTTCCCACCGGAAAAGAGTGCCACCCTAGGAGTCGGTGTCGACGTCTACGAGGCGACTGGAGACGTTACACGATCGATTAGTCGAACGTCGGATAAAACGGAGGGCAACAGCTTATGGAAAAAGATAATCACGACGGAAAGACGTGCGTCTCTGTGGATTAAACGATCAATAACCGTATTTTATTCTCCCTTCGTATTCAACCTTTTCCCTTAACGACGAGGAGGGCGCGCGACGCAATTTTCAATCTGGACACGGTTGATGAATTTCTCGAGAACCAATCACGCAGCGAGACAGCAACCCGCGAGTTTACCTCGCGATTAATTATACCGATTTTCATCGATGCTTCACTGAACACGCTTGTCATTCGTGATCATCGTTTCGAGGTTATGGCAGTGGAAGACGGTCGTTGTCGAGTGGGAGAGGTCGTATGTTGCTCGAAAAAAAAAAAAAGGGATGTTTATAAGGGGGTGATGGATGTCGATTAAAATGCTTCAAATGCAAGGTGGTTAGGGGAATTGAGGCGGCGAGAGTGAGGATTTTAAATAATAAAGTTGACGCAGGGGTTGCTTAGCGTAGGAGGAAGTGGTATATTAGAGAAGCATGGTATATACTCGTGTGAATAGCGAGTACTAGGGGGATGGGTTAATGGATAACGAAAGTGGTTTTTAGAGAAGAAAAGAGTTTTATGAAGGAGTTAGCGAGAGTTATGGAGTGCATAAGATAACGTAGATAATTATGTAGTAATTTCTAGTCTTGAAAATAAAAGTTAATCTCAACAAGAGTTACTGTAAATATATTTTAATTTTATACGATCGATATCTGAATAGATGAAGCGAAACGATTTCTTTTTTTTATGTACAAACGAATCGATGCGAGGGAGGAAAAAAAGCGTCATCACCCGACGATTGGAATAATACAATTTCTTTTAGAACTTTTCGTTTCTTTCACTCAATGGATACCGCTACCTTTGTGCAATCTATTTGATGATTCTAACGGCATACTTCTAACTAATGATCTTTATCCGAAAATCTGTTTAACGGTATCCGGCTGACGCAAACCATCTTTTTTTAAACGTCTTCCGCCATGACGTGGCGCGCAATCGAACACAGCTATTCGATCGATTTCGGATCGAAATACGATCCGATCATTTTCTCGAATTTCTTCACAAAACTGATATTTAACATCTAAATTATTCTAATTTTACGTAATTCTTATCTTAATAAATTCAATAAATATTGCAAATCACTTTGAATAATACGAAAAGTGATCATAATAATTAATATATTTATCTATTATTCATTATTTTATAAATTTTAATTAATAATAATTTATTCTATGATACAAAACTTCAAAAAAAAATATTTACTTTTACTTTAAAGTATAATTCATTAAATTGCATCGTATAATAAATCGTTGCATCCGAGGTAAAAGCATCATTCGATACTCGTTGCCCATCTTTGAAAAATCATGGAATCGCGATCCTAAACGCGCCGTTTCCCTATCGGTATCGTTTTTCCTCCAAGGGTGCATCGAACCGTGATGGCAAAGGTGGAAAACACAGCAGAAGGAGAAGATGAGCGGGAAGGTGAATCGTTGGCTGGAAGCGGACCCTTGAAATATTCATGCGTTCGTTCAGGAGGGGTTCTCGATACGGCGAGGAGAGAGAAACATGGTGAAACGAGGGCGCGCGTTGCCCCTTGTCGAGGGGAGACGAGAAAAAGAAGAGGGAAAAGGAATCTTTTCCGGACTGATAGTCGAAATGGAGAAATGGATTTTTTTTGGAAGAGGATAAAAATATTCTTATTGAAAGGGTAATTGGAAGTAATAGGAAAATCAGTATATTTGATCATTCATAGTTTTCTCATCGAGAGGATTTATTTTATTTAATTGATTGATATTTATATCAAAGAGAAAATAATGTTCTTTATTAAAATTATTATTTATTTATTTTTAATAAATTTAATCAACGATAAGATTTTCTTATTGAAAAGATTATTATCTTTATTTCTATTATTTTGTTGCTTTATCTAATTTAATTAATCTTAATTAATATCCCAACAATCTTGATTTTAATATTTTCGATAAATTTTATCATTATACTTTCCTCATTTATATTATCGTTCTTTTATTATTTTTATTTTATTTATATCTTTATCTTTTATAATAATCATAATATCTCTGTATAATAATCAAAATATTTTTAATTTTTTTTTCAACACAACAAATTATAACTTAATTTTCTCATATATTATTTATCAAAATCAATAATAAAACACGAAAAGATCGTTTACCGATAAACGTCTCTAAATATTGCTTCATTACCTTGGAAAGAAAACGAATATTTCGAGAATAATCCATCCCAGGTACGGGCAACGATAAAAGAGGTACACGAGGAGGCGGGCATTCGAGGGAGAGAAAAGAAAAACCGTGAAAAGTAGAAAAAAATGGAGGCAAAGACAGATGGCTCGTAGCACAGATGAACCCGGAACCGTGGTTATATACCACTATACCATACCCTACGCGTGTATAGAGAGAAGAGCAGGAAAACCCCCTTGGAGAGAAACCAGTGTTCCGCAGGGAACGAGGAAACCGTGCAAACTGAATATATAGAAGTTGAGTGTCTATATTATAGAGTCTTGGCCGAGCCGGATACGAGGGAAAAAGAGTAAAGAAGTGCAGCCGTGGACGCGGAGGAGAGAAACGGGCCTGCATATTTCATGCAAAATCGTCCTCACGTTCGGTTGGAAACTCGCGTGCAGCACGTGCTCTCCTCGCCGATAGCTCCCGTCGGCGTCGTACCGTGGAAACCACTCGTGTGCGCCTTCGTCCAACCTTCCATACGGTGTCATACACAGAAAAAGAGGAGAGAGAGAGAGAGAAAGAAAGGAGAGGAGAAAAAGGAGAGAGCCTAGTATAGGCGTAAGCAAGAGTCGGTGCATCAAAGAGAGAGGAGAAGAGAGAACTTTACGAGGCTCTCCACGAGAGTCGTTCTTTCCAGAGCGCGTGGGTGGAGTTCTCTGCTATACTCCTATGTGTATATCTAACTATACGTACGTTAGAAGGGTTTGGAAAAATTGTTTTTCGAGCATGGAAAAAACTTTGACGATCTGAACACTCTTCAATGGGTAGTTATATGGTGGTTGCGTGTGTGTGTGTATGGATAGGGAAGCAGGCTGATTTTTCCAGTGAATCTGGAGTGGTTGGATGGGCGAGGAGTACGATTAGTATTCTCTTATGCACGTATACTGTGGATCTAACGTGGTTATGAGTGAAACTCAGGTGTCATGGTATGTGATTGGTGGATCGAGTAAGTAGCTGGACGAGATTAAAAGTTGATGAGATGATGAGATTGAATAAATGAAGAAACTTCCTTTTTTTTTT
>NW_006263346.1:1792500-1812433 GCF_000469605.1 Apis dorsata
ATTATATATTCTCTCGTTTTATTTTCTTCTTGATTAATTGAGTTCACGATCGATATAAATTATATTATTGATATTAAAAGAATTTTTATTGATATAAAAACAAATACGTAAGCAAACTTTGAGAATGTAGTTTTGTATACATTTTTTTTAATAGTATTCAGAGATTCTCTTTTACATTAATAATTAACAAAATTAAAAAATAATTAATTAATCAGATATTTAATTATGAAGTAATGTAATTTCTATATTTTTATTATTATTAATTATATTAGTAATGGATTGAAAAATATTTCAATATATCAGAACATATATGGAACATTTCTTAACCCAATAAATATATCCTAACAATAAATAATTAAAATGATCCAGGATCCAGATTGGGAAACACTGCTGTACATAATAATTCAATCTTTTTGTTTATATTATCTAACCAAAAATCAAACAACAATCAGACCCAACCGGTTCACCCGATATTCGGATATTTATATAACAAAACCGGTTTAAGTAATAGCTTCAACCCTATCATCTTAAAAAGACACCTAAGATTCCTTCCTAATTAATAAGCACTATCATGTGCCAACCTTTCTAAAGATAGACACTACCGCAATCTATTCAACGAACGAAAGTACGATTATTACTTATTAATAAACCCGATAACAGGAAGCTAACTAGTCCATGAACACTCGTTAACATTTATTTTCTATCCAACGTGTATCCCCGGGAACGCGATTGGTCGATTCTCTCGAATTCTTTGCCCGGCAATTAGGATCTCATCGAACCCTATCGAACGGTTTAATATTCATGGCTTGTGTCGCGTCTTGCATACTTAAAACAATCGTTTCGAAACAGTTCCCGAGGAACAAATAACGCGTGAACCGTTATTCCATCATTTGTTTATTGTAACTCTTCTTGAGTAACTCTTTCAATATTGTTATATTTCTAATTTTTCGATATTAATTAAATTCTGGAGGATAATTTAAAAATTCCAAGTTTCGCGTTAACCAAAATTATGTTGTTATTCTTACGCTCAAGATGTAATAACATAAGATACGAGAATAAATTTTATTATTTATTTTTGTTGAAACTAATTATATAATGTCGTAATACGATGTATATAAAGTGTTTTCACGTTATGCTAATACGTTTCTCTGTTAACGTGTTTGTAATGTGCTCTTTTATGTGTCTCCTTCCTGTGAATCCATCCCTCGATAGCCTTGGATATTTCTGATCTCTGCTCCGTACTTGTCACGGTGAGTTGCAGATTACGATTTATGAGAACGATCGGTGGCATAGAGGTTATGTTTGTCCCAACATGAGCGCAACAGGCTAAACAGATGGGGTGCATCGACCGGCATGAATCACGCGCAATATCTTTGGAAGAATTTTTTTTCGAAATTTTATTGATTTTGTGATCCTTTATTTTTAGTAATAATCGAGATTATACGATTTATTTTTCTTCCATTTTCTCATTAATTTTTATCGATTAGAATTTTAGAAGATTAATAAACAATTTTTATAATTTATTTTTTTTCTTCTTTTAATTGAAGTTTTTAATGAGATGTTCCAAATAATCCTCATTTTCGTAGAACATTCTTTTTCATTTTATTTTATCTGGTATTCACTTCTGCTTTTCCAACTTCGTTTTCATGAAATTCTTCATCATACACACACCACTTCTGAAGTTCAAATAACTTTCACTTGTACTTCTTGCAATATTTACACACATATATTTTTTTTCCAACAAAGCGTATATATACGCACAAATCATTAGATAAACAGCAAAAGAATGAAATTCATTCTTCATCCTTATTTAAACAGTAGCTCTATGAGCAACAAAAGACTAACTACATCATATGTAGTACGTGCATACTCGCAAGAAATATGCGCTAGTGATAACACGGGTGAATATAAATCAATTTAAAAAATATGAAGCAGTATATATAATTTTGTGATTTTAAGACAACTCGAGTTAACACGCCCGTAAATCCTTAGTCAAGATATCTTATAGTTCGCTTATCGAGCTACACAACTCAAACAAACTTGCGTTATTATCTTTTTTAGAACGTGCATCTTGTATTCTCATATTCTATACTATACGTTTCTCGTATTTCAGTATTCATTCATAACATTACGAGACCGTAAAATTCACGAGGAATCATTTAAACGATAATTTATCGACTACTGGCTAAAGGTATTCGACACTCAAATCTCATTCCAATTCGAATACTTGGATCTGAATTGAATGGATACTCGAATGGGTATCCTGATACTCCAAGTTCGAGTATCTACAAATGCAAGCAACAATAAGAGCTTAACAACGATTAAATTTGTAATAGCATGACATGTTTGAATACATGTAAAAATTGGATAATTATATGCAATGAAACGATACGTCCATTTGAATTTTATTTTTTTTTTTTGTCATTGATTTTTATTCAGCAAAATATAAAAGAGAATTTTAAACTCTGATGAAACCTTGTCGAAATTCAATTTTGATTTCACTATTTCATAAGTGGTTTCATGCTCAGTTCAGATTTTCTTTTAAATATACATTATCTTTATTATATTTATATACTTATTTACTGTACTACTTTTATACAGGATATTAACATATGGAGATACCTTTGAAGGATTCAAATATAGAAGAAGTCTGTCGAAACGAACACAAAAATATATTGGTATACAAATAATATATGGATTATAATTTATTTACTAATTTAATTAGATGAAGCGAGACGTCTCTGTCCCCGTCGTATCATTAACTTCCTTCCATTAATACAAACTCGCATATAAATATTTAATATATTACAAACAAGCCTCAAATGGCTTTGTATACTTTTGCGTTTGTTTTCGATCGAATCTTTTAAAACTTTCCCACCAATATGTTGACACTCCCTCCCCCCATATACTTAAATATTCGAAAACAAAAATATTGTAGAAACTTTACATTCACAATTCTCACGACACAGAGAGACGAAAGCGATCCTACTCGTACGGCAAACGTATGACAGACGTAAGGCGGATTTTCACCTGAAAATTCATCGAAAGAGGATCACGATCGAGAATGAAATCGAACGAGGCTGAAAACCGAAGCGGGACACAGCTCGAAGGAGCTCCTCGACGATGATATCAGCCGACGAGAGAGGCTAATTTCGATGTGTATATCGCACACGAACAAGGGGGAATCCAGTTTTACAGGTTTCGGATCGTTCGGTGGAACCGTTCACGAGACCTGTATACCTGTATACACACGAGCGCCACCACATAAAGATAAAGGGGCTAGGCGTTCCAAATTGCAACTTGCAGATTCGCGTCCTATGCATGATTTACAAGGACGCGGAACGGGGTTAAGTTAAGCGGTTCTCTCGCTCGAATAGAATTTATTCCGTTTCTCGAGTGAATCGCAAGAGGATTATCTACGCACGAGCCAAAAACAGGGGAGAGTAGTTAGATAAGCCGATCAAACAACCGAGTCGATGAGAGTTCGGTATGGCGTCGTAGATGGTCGTGGCTTTTCCATTAGGGCCGTTATCTTGCCGCGTTATGTTCCTAAGGGAATGGCCATCGGGAATGGCAATTTTTTTCCCATCGGTAAATTGAAAATCGACGAATCGTAGCGTAGAGATACGAAGTTTGTGGAGTTGGAAATTATCGTTAGGTTTTTTGTCGATAAGGGGGACCGTTTCTAAAAGTAATTTTTCATAGATTTCGACGAGAGGGAATTTTGTTTGTAGAAGAAAAATTTTTTGTGTAGGAAATTTGACTCGTTGAATTATTGATCGAAGGTAAAGGATGAATGGTGTTCCGATAAGGAAGGTTTTAAACCTGATTTCGACGAGAGAACGGTGATAGAATTGTTGAACTTTCGAAAAAAAAAAAAAAATTTCGTATAGGAAAAATTTGAAAGTGAGGGGAAATTAATTCGTAAGATAAGTTTTACGAATGTTAAACGATTAATTACTCTTAATAATAGATCTTGCCTTATATTCAGAATAATTCCAATAATCTAATAAAGCCAACGTGATCGAATCTACGACCTATTAAAAAATTAAGCAAGATATAATATATAAGATATAAGGTACAAAGTTTTTATTTGAATCACGAGTTATGTTAATGTATCATGAAGTTTTTATCGAACTTTCATATCAACACGTATAAATTTTATTTTTAACGTAAAAATTTCTCTACTCGAATAATAATATAACATGTGCAATGAATCATATCAAATGACTAATAGAATTTACGTAATTAATTTCCAATTTATTCATTCCAATGATAATCGATTCTTAGAATCTCGAAACAATGTTCCTTTCGGATACCTTATCGGATACCTACTCATTATCATGACGCACGGACAAATTGCAAAATTATATATCAATAACGATTTTTATATTTATATATGAAATAAAGATAAGCAATAATTTAAAATAATTAAATTAAGTTAATTTGAAGCATTTTTCTATTTAGATTAATTGAAATAAAATTGACAAATTTATTATTCCAATTCGGATTTTGCATAAGTCAGACATTGAGAGAAGAAATTGATGCACTTGTGATATTGTCATGCAAATATCATTATGCAAATACGAAATAAAAAAATATAATTACTCGAAAAAAAATATTTAAAACCGTTATCTAATAATGTATTTAAACACAACATATATAAAAATGTTCCAGAATAAAAAAAAAAATATCTAGAAAATATAAAAAATTATCAAGTAAAAGGCAGAAGAATCGAAAAAATTCGTGCAAAAGAAATCGCCTTCCATTTCCGCGCGTCAATTCGCGTTTCCATTTTCATGGAAATTTTTACACACCTTTATCTACCTTTATTTCCGAACAGTTCGCGATATTACACTCGGTCTTGAAGCAGGGACACATTTCTCATGCGGCTTGGCGAACTGGTAAGAGGGAACGTAGCCTGGCAAAGGTCTTTGGAACCAGTTTTGCCAGACATCGCGGTTTGCCAGTTGAATTTTATTCGCCTGTTGACCAATTGAGACGGTGCTCGCCTTTCCCTCCCTCCCCCTTCCTCCCCTTCTTTTTCGCCATTATGTTGTTTCATTTAACGTAATAATAAAAGTCGACGCGGTGAGAAAACCGATCGGCGATTGGCCAACAACAAGATCACAATGTATCACCGCAAGAGTAAATGAAAAAGATAAAGTTGATGGAAATAATATAAAATAAAAAAGATTGTCGTAAAATCCCGTATCATCTTCCTTTTTATTCTGGATATTCTCATTCCTCACATTCGATATTTTAGCATTTTATTTTATCGAGTCACTTACAAAAAATGTAACTTGATTATATAAAAGATGACCTTTGGAAAAGGCGGAATTTAAGAAGTCATCGACTTATATATAATATTTGAGAATTCAGATAGAATTTAAATAAATCATCAATTAACCGAAAATTGAAAGTGTACTTTCTTTTTTTCTTTTTTCTTTTTTTATATTAAATATGTTGTTATTGTATATGTTATAATAAATTAAAAAAAAACCTTTTATTAATCCTCGAAATAATATGGCTGTCAGTTCTTCGTTGTCTTAGGTCAGCGATTCTTTACAACAGAAGCAATAACGTGTTTTCTTTTTCTTTTTTCGAAAAAAATTCTAAGAGGCAAAATTAATATTCATAATCTCGTCTTATGATGGTCAATATGCATATATGAAATCTGACGAATTTGGAACGTTTGATTAAAATTAAATATTATTTGCTATAAAGTTATGAGCATCGGAAATTTCATTAAGAATTTCGGCCATTTCGTCTGCAAAGATCCATGTAATATATATTATCTGAATTTTTATGGCGCATATTAAGTATTTTGCAAGAGGCTTGTCGATTATGAGTTCCCTAATTAATGCATATTCCAGCATTCTCGAAGAGTTCAAAAGACGAGTTATAAAACTCGAGAACGGGATATAAAACAGGTGTGTGTATGTGTATTGAAGATTTGCTTCCTTTCTATCGTCGGCGAACCTGTTCAGTTTTGTCTTTAAATCAAAGGCGAAAGCAACAATTCGAAACGGTCAGAGAAAGCAAATTGTTCGTGCACTGTATATTGCGTCGATTTTATTTTACGACACTAAAACATATATATATATATATATATATATGTTATCATTTCGTGAATAGGACATTAGATTAGATATATTATTATTACTATGATACAAAAATATTAATGATGCATTTGGAAAACTATCAGGTATGATAAAAAAAACTAATAAATTTTTTTTTTTAATCCTTTTTTGTAAACAAGTTTGCGTTTTCAACTTTGAAAACTAGTCAATTTATATCTATAATTTAAATATAAGAACTTATTATTATTATATGATAATATTATTGATATATTATTGACATATTTTTAAAACTGTCAGGTACGACGAAAGAAATGCTTCAAATTTCTATTATTTGTTTATATAGATAATAAATTTAAAATTATTTACCATGTATAATTTAAACATAGTATAATCAATAACTTAAAAATTCACTCTTTCAAATGTATCGGTTTTTATTTCATGTTTACTTTAAAATTATTTAAATTAAATTATGTTAATTACAGAATTTCGTACTTACATCAAATTTTGTACATACATCAAAATGGTGATATATTCAAATAAAAATAAATAATGTCCTTTAGATCGTCCCTATACAAACGACTCAACCTGTATTTCAACGAACTGCAAAAAAAATAAAAAAATAAAAGAACTAGAAAAATCCCGGTAATTTCTCAGAAGAGCGAGAGCCAAGATAATACATGTGAATGCACATGTGTAACACGGAATATTATCGGGCACGTCATAGGCATGTAACACACCGCGTGAATGAACGATGAACGAAAAAGGGAGAGAAAATTAATGGTGAAGAGCGCAACACCCGCATATCTTCTACATACGTGCAAGGCCGCATACGATAAAGATACTCCTATATAAAATATCCCGCATTCGACGCCGATCCTGTCGATGCCGAGCGACCATCGTAATTCGTTACGCCGCGTTTCCATGCACTCATAAAAGCAACTGGAACGATGCTGGGATAGGGCAGTTTTCAGACTAAATTTTATCACATGAAAGGATACTACGAGAGGAATCAAATAAAGATCTTTCATTGATTTAGTATCCTTTTGATGGAGATTCGTTTCAAGAATTTAATTTATCTTTTTTTAAATTTAAAGATTAATTTGTAGGTGTTTAAAAAGAATAATTGTTTTAAGTTATGATGAATATAATAATGATAAAATGTTTTTCTTTTAGGGGCTTTTCTTAATTTTAATTTTGGAATTATTTTTCATGCGATAATAATAATCTCAATGTTGTATATTGAATATATTATAGTAAATATTATCAATTCCAAGAATTTTGTGAATATCAATTCTTCTTGGAAACTTTTTGTTGATTGATACATGATCTTTATTTTTCATGTTTATGTCATTCCTCTTTTCGTACACTTCTGATAATTTGCTACATTGTAGATAAGAAAGTTTGAGATATTGCAAATCATTTCTCATAATCGTAAAAGAGCAAAATAACCGAAGAAGAAGTCGTTACGGTAGAAGTTTAATATAACTAATAACGTTTCAATATTTGTTCCATTGGTTGAAAAATGACTATCAAAAATCCATTCGTCTGGACTAGTTTAGTGTTAATACACAAAACCGGCAATTACTTTAAACTGACCTACTTTTTATTGTAGTACTTAGATTCGACTGTTGGAATAGCAAGTGGGTCATGCGTAAAAGTAACTGTTACAACAGCGTGTCATGAAATATCGCCTTAAGCAAAAGAAACGTGCGTTTCGTACTGCGTGTGGAGTAGCACTTAATGTATGTGCACGCGCAAACATGCGAGGAGGAAGCAATCGCCGAGAAAAAAAGACAATAAAACGTATGGAGTGGAGTTTCCGGTTGCTACCGGATACAAAGGTGATTCCCGCTTCTCATTTTACTCTTTAATCGCCGCGATTCACAAGATTTGAACAAAATATTCCCATGTAAAGAAAACTGGAATACTGTTACTCTATGTCATAACGAAATCAATGAATTCTTTAATAAATGCGAATTAAATGTTGAAAATTTCATATCGTTGAATATATCTGATAGATTAATCAAATATAAACAAAATAATAATAAGATTTGATTGATTATTCAGGAAAACATCGTCTGATCAAGATATACACGATAATTCAACATTTCCAGGAAGATTTAAATACATATAGTTATATGAAATGTCGCCACAAGATGTGCGACGATCGATTATAGGAACGCGTTTCCAATCAAGTTTAAGTCACGTCTGAGAACATCATGATTTCCTGGTACAACATGTTCTTGGTAGCAACCTGCGGCACTTTCGAAAAAAAGCCAAAAGCCAACGTCTTGTGTCTTGACGTTTGTCGAGCGGAGCCAATAACGCGCTGTTCTTGGATAAAATATACATACATAGCGGACAGTAAGAAACCGAGTGAAAGGCAACAATGTGAAGGTAAGCGTGCACAGGTTCTACGTATGCTAACCATACACGTATATACGAAAGGCCGTTGCTATCGTTGAAATACGTAAGTATTTTTATACGAGCACAGAGGCCGCGAGCACGTGAAATTATACTTCGACAAGGAACGTCAAAATGGAAAAAAGAACGACGTGTATTGGGACGAAGATAAATTCTGACCGGACTGAAAGAGAGACGAAGAAGGAGAGAGTAGTTTGAACGAAAGAGCAAGAGGAAAGGGAATCTATTCCAACGAACGAGCAAAAAAGATTATCGCACACATAGACCGCGCGATCGTATTGTTATATATGAAATTGCTGTGGATATATAACGTGTACATATTCGTTACATAAATAGAAAATAAGCGAATACAGATCGGTCAAGATACAAATCGATTCTTCCTGAATACGTCAACCGCGACAAGGACATTTACTAAATGAGTGAATTATATTGATGTAATTACTCATGGTAAAATAATGAAAAAAATACAAACGAAGAAAGAAACGGTGAAAAAAGAAAAAAACATTCAGATCACATATATATTGAACTGTGTGCATGATGATTTCTTTGTTCATAGATATAACTTCACGTTTAACGTATCATAGATAACGCGATATAAGGAAATGGCATTTTTTGTTTAATGAAATGAAAAAAAAATTTGATCTGATTTTCAAGCCATGTATATCATTTTTTTTCTTCTTATATCTTGATAGTATAATTAAAATTGTGATTATTTTACTTTCATACATGTAATAATTGTGTGCGTGTCGTGTGAAAGTTTGTATAGTAAGTTTTTTACATCGCATAATATAGATAAAATTTCGCTTTTAGATTTTTCCTCGGCCATTCAATCTAATACTTTCTACACTCCCGAATTCCGACACGTGCAAACTACTTACACAACTATCAACTTCGTATATCTTTGATAATTTGACTATTGAATTATTGAATAATGAATAAATCTATTTTATTTTATGATTATTAAATTTTTTATTATCAATTTAGATAGATAAAATATTAACATAATTAATTATTTTTTTATTATTTGACAGTAAATTAATACATTTTATTTAAAAGTAATTTGAATTCATGTAACATTTATAATCTTCAACATACAGTCTCATCCGAAAATATAAATTCAATCGATAAAAAATATCGAGAAGAGATAAGTTTAGGTGTTCTCTTAAAAGCGATTTTATTAATATATTTTCTATTTTGAATCAGTTATGTTTTCGAATAAAACACTTAATTTGTCATAAATTATCATAGGATCATCGTATTAAAAAATTTAAAAATCTAACCTAAATTATTAAAACACTTTATTAAAAAACATAAAAATTTGTAAGAATATGAAGATATGATTAAACAATACTTTTATTAAGATGTAAAACATATATGTATACATGTATATATATAAATACATGATTTGAATGGTGAAATGTTAATTCGCGTATACGCAAAGAAACAAAGCCATGGACAAAGCAAAATAGAGAAACCAACGCCACACGATCCATGAGGACGCTAGAGCGTGCTGACGAATGCACGTGGATGGCGTGTACTTGGCCTCTATTACGGACGCTGCAGCACCACGTCTTCGTAACGGTCGTATTAACGAGCAGCACTGACGATATAACGGCCTATAAATAAGTAAAAATCACAAGCTCGAAAATATCAAGATGTCACGGTCGATGGTTCATTCCAACGTCTGTTTGATTATATATCTATACTGACTTGGGCAAAAATTTTTTTACGAAACGAGGCGTTCAAATGGGAAAATATTGCAAAAAAAAAAAAAAGAGAAAAATGTGGATAGAAAAAGAAAACGGGATTTCCAAAGACGTTGTCGAAAATAGCCATGTGATAAACCGCATCGTGCAGAAAGAGGAAACGAGTGAAAAAGTGTGGAAAAGAGATAGAGTTGGCGACGTACGGAATGAAAGAAAACAGAGAAGGTCTGTGTGACTCGGCTGTCGTTTGTCGTGGATCGAGAAAATATAGATGTGGTTAATCCACGAACGGTCTCCGTTGGCCCGAGATGACAACGGATTAAACTTGACGGATGTGTACATACGTGTTAGAGAGAGAAAAAGGAAGAAAGATTTAACTGGAATCTGCTCTGGCGCGAGGAAAATACCCGGATGCGAGAGAGTGGCTGCGTTTAACAGCAGCTTCCTGGCACACAAGCATCGAGAGAAGCCGTGCAACTGGAAATCCCTTCGACCGTGTAATAACACCCGATATCCTGCGAGTTTGTTGATTTTTAAATTGTGCCCCTAGGTAACGCGTTTGGGGTTTCGCGATAACCGTGCGAATTCGTTTCAACGTGCAAATAAAAAGCTTTGGGGCATTGCATTGAGCACTTCTGTTCGTTTAATAGCAAGTTGACACAATTTCTGTGGTATCAAGTGATACTGTAATAAATTAATAGAATATTCAAAATAAAATAAATAATATTTATTCAACGATGTAAAAGTTATTTATATCTATTTTCTCAGAAGTAAATCCAATTCAAATGTATATATCATTTTATATAAAAGAAGAAAAACAAGATTTACACGTGACTAGTGAAAATCCTTCCAATGAATAAATATTCGATGTGATTTTTCTTGGCGACGGATAACTACATTACTACTTTCTATCCAGGTTCCAAGGATTCCATAGCAGATATTGTGTAAATTAGCATAGCACGAATTAATCAAGACGAATTAAATTAAAATTTTTCTCTCAACTTTATCTCAATACGCGAAAAAAAAAATATATAAATTCAATTTTTATTTATTTTTTTTTATTTTAAAGATATTTAGATATTGAAAGAAAGTATTTTAATATGATATGTCTAAAACTGGAAATAATTTATTAGAAAATAATTTTCTAGAAGCTTGAAACGAGAATGGCCCTAAGGTGTGCTTGTTTCATTGCAGCAGCATGGCGAAAAGGTCAACATAGGCGCATCGATCTTTGGGGATCTTCCAGAGTGGAAGCCAGTCAAAGGTCAGGATAAAGCAACCAGAGTAAATGCGGCTAAACAGAATCAGTTATGTGAATGAAGCCTTAATAAAACAAGGCTACGGATGCTTTTATTTCTGCATCCATTATAAAGAGAAAACGGTATTCTTTTCAATCCTCGCAACAGGTGATTATTATTACTATTTCATTGTGTTCATCCACAAGATCCATTAGTTCCGAGCTTCGCTTGCTTTGATTCCTAGAAATATTATCCTATTACTATCTTAAATTATAGGGTACATAAAAGATGAAATGGAAAGAAAGAAAGAACTTTGTATGCATGATGCTGAAAACTGGAAGTTTCGCTTCTATTATCATCTTCAGTTATTTGCTGATGGTGTAATAAAAATTGAAAAAGTCTTTTTATATTGCAAGTTTAAGTATTGGTTTTAACAATGAAGAATGTTTCAGAAAGATATTTATTATTTAAATTTCCACTTGAAAATTATTTCTTTTTTGCCTAAAATTGATAATCTTGTATATTTTTATACAATTTAATGTATTTTTAAAAAAAAAGAATAATATTATTTGAAATATTCATATTCTTGATATTTATTTATCAAAAATTTAATCTTGAATTTCCTCAATATTTTTATTTTCGAATCAACCAGTTCAATTAAATATTAAACCAATTCAACAAATAAATATCTATCTAAAAAGAAAAGATTATCTCGATAAAAATCACTCTACATCAAAATAAAACATTGTTATTCAATCGCATATCAATAATCAACGATAAATCAACATCAAAAAATTTTTTCTCATCACAAGAGCTTTCTTTGCTCGTTGTTCTCTTGGAGCAACGTCACGAAACGGCGCTTAATCGATGAGACAGTCTGCCACGCCCGAAAAGTCGAGCGCGACCGGACGAAGATGCGATCAGGTCGGTCACCCTTCCTTCCCTTCCTTCCATAAGGAGAAGCGATTTCGAATCTGTGATTAACAACGGCTTCGTGAAAGGATACGACGTGGCCAGGAGCGTGCAACAGCTTTTACGAGTGGTGGCAAGGTTACTTTTTTTCGGCTCTGCATATATTATAATCGGCGTCTATGTTCATAAAACAGCACGGCAGACTTGTAAATGTTGGAACATTGGACTGGACATTTGTATATTTATATCTCTTTGACTTTTTTAGGCTTAACTCCTAAATCTTTGCATCTTTATATTCCTTTTTGGATTCGTAGAAAACCGAAGAAAAGGGCTTTCTTAGAAATTGGTTAAAAGTTACGTAGAAAATTAATTTCATTTATAACAAACAAATTTGATATTTTTAAATTTTTGAGAAAGTGAATATTGTATCATTGACTATAAAGAAAATATATGAATAAATGTATTCATTCTAACAGGAAATGTAAAATAATATTCATCTAAATGAATAAATGCAATGTTCATTCATCAATAAATTATTATTTATAAACGCATGCATAAAATTCATTTATATTTATGCATATACCTACTGATAGATTAAAAAAACTCACAACATCGATAAAGAATATGCTGCATAATGCATATCTTAAAATTCATCATTTACAATTAACAAGAAAATCATCCTGGATAATTCTTCAATTCACGAAGGAATAAACATAAGATAATTAAAAATATTAATCATATTTTATTTGTCTGT
This sequence comes from Apis dorsata, assembly GCF_000469605.1. NCBI lineage: Eukaryota > Metazoa > Arthropoda > Insecta > Hymenoptera > Apidae > Apis > Apis dorsata. Next base: position 1,805,618 of record NW_006263346.1, read on the forward strand.
CTAAAAAATCAATATCCTACAATATGCTCAAATTTTCTAAGTCTGATGAATTGATTTCCAATATTGAAATTACGATATAGGTAAATAGCATTATGAGATAACCGGTATCATTTTAGAAAAATATCGAATTACACGTTTTCTCTAAACTGAGAATTTCATTACTGATCATGTTTCAGATTTTTTCATTGTAAGCATATATGATCGATATATTAAATGATTTATACAATTTATATTAAATATTTATTAACTTAACTTCTTCAATATTTCCATTTATATGTTAATGTATTTATATATCAAATTATATATCAAATATTAGATTTCTATGTTAACCCAATTGATTTAATTTGATTTAACAATCGTATGTTAATAGATTTCTAATTCTGATAAAAAATAATATTTCAACTTAATATTCTACATTGAATCAAGATTTAAAATGTCACAAAAACATTTTACAATCAGTTGCATATAAAATCGCAAAGAAATGCTAGAAAAAAATATATGCTAGAAGCAATCCGTCTCAAACTAAGTGATAATCCATTTCAAAATCATCGAGTTTCACAGGATCCCGGAACCAAGACATCAAGAATCGATGCAACCTCGAAACACGATCTCTTTCAGCCTTCGAAAATCACGAGAATCGCGAAGGACCGAAGAATCAGGCTGTCGACTTCACCGCCACGTTTGGCGATTATTCGAGAAACGATCGAAATGATCAACGAATGAACGAATCAACGAACGGCACGGGAGAAAATGGTGTATAACCTTGCTCGAACGACCTCGATCGCCTTCACCGTAGTAGAAACCTTCGACGCTGTGCCTGGCCACGCCTACGGACACGCGCAGTATCGCCGCCGATCCTCCGATCCCATGTCGAAATATTTTCACACGCATGTGCGTATATGTGTATCTTGTAACAGGAGATCGTGCACGCGATCGATGATGTGTCACGCCTCTCACTCTCGCTGCTTTTTACAAAGGGATCTCTCGTAAGGAACCACCTGACTACCTTTCGCCTTCTACATTTCCCTTATCCATTATCTTTCTTATAATATTGATGAAAAAAAAAGATGCAAAAAATTTTATTTATTATTCGTTTCTGAACGTCTAAGCTCTTTGGATTTCTCTCGCATCATGTTAGATTTTTTTTTTCTTCTATATTTACATTTTGATTCGTCATTGTTGATTGATATTCCTAAATAGAAGATTATTTATAAGATTTATTTTCTATTTTTAAGATTATGAATATATTTTATTTACGTGTTTCTTCGTTTTATTTTTTTTAAATTATTATATATTCCATATCTAACAAAATCCTTGGAATTTATTTTACCTATATTCATTAGATATTAAAATCTTAATACTTCCAGATCTTTCTTTAGAATATTTTATATATATGTGATATATAATACCAATATGTCAAAGTCTTATCTATGATTTATTATAAATCATAAAATAATTTTTATTCCGAAGCCTTATTTATCTATATATACACTTTCAAATTTCTCGATAATCTTCAAACTTTATAATTAATATATTCAGACTCGCATATCAATCTGTCTTACGAACATAACCTCACTCGTAGTTTTTTCTTGCTTACTCTAATATCTTGCAGTTTTTCAATATGCTACGCGTGATGAATTTCAAAGCATTTATAATGAATTTCGAAGACATTCTCACGATCCAATACACAGAGGCAGAAAAATTTCCGAGAAAAGTTTAACGATCGCTAACGATGGTTCGCGGAAAACGCGCGGAAACTATGAGGAATTCATGTGCTGCGCAGCTGGCGCATGCGCTTGAGGACAATTTTTTTTTTTCTAATCTTGTAAATGTGATTATATGAACGCGGCTTTTTTCAAATCTCTGTAATTTCTCGGAAGGATTATGATTATACAATCTTTTCTCTCATGAATTTTATAAGCTAAAAATTCTTCGATATATCTATGATTTTCTATTAGAAATTTTAAAAAATTTTGATACTTTAAATTTTTTATAATTCTAAATAGAAGTAAATCTATTGATGTTTCAAATATTTCAAAAAAATCAGGATGATAATGATTTTTAATAGAATTTCGAAAAAAAAATATATATATAATATAATCATTTTAAGATTAGAATTATATTAAAATTTTTATCTTTTTACAAGAAAGAAAATTGTACATATTTATAATATATTTATAATAATTAAATTCGTGTTTAAAGAATGAATCAAACGTATTGCAAAATATCATATTAGATATTTATTATAAAAGAAAAAAAATATTTCTCTTTTTAAATCTATAAAAGATAACAACATTTATACAGATGTTTTTAAACTAGTTGCGAAATTTGTTCAAAATTATTTATCTGTCCGATTTACGACATTAAACACGATAAACTGAAACATAAATGACTAAGATAACCTTCCTAAAAGCGAATTAAAAATATTTATATTATCGCTTAATAAATATTTGATAAATATCGTTTGTGTTTCTTGTAAAAAAATATTCACGGTTGATTTATATGATTGATCGCGGATAACCAATAGATTTTGTAATCTTTCATACAGTATCGATCGTGATTACAATCGAACGAACAGAAAAATCGAAAACTTCTATGTGTCGCATAATCGTATCGAATATGTAAATAATGAAAACTAATATTCACTTACCCCTTCGTTTCCTAGGAACTGTATAGTAGGGTTCTGGCTGGTCTTGTTCTACAAACAGAAAAAAAAATTAATAATTTAATTAATTATTAATTATGTTTTGAAAAATAAATAATTTTGCATTATAATTTTTATTCAAGTAATTAAATTTAAATATATAGGATGTTTTATGAAATATAAAAATGTCTATAGTAATAAATAATTAAAATATTAAAAACCGGAACTAAATATTTGTATGTAACACATATGTCACATATGTTTTTTCAAGTTATATATAGTCATTATTATATCCCAATAATGTAAAGTTGAATAATTTTACAAAAAGAAATAATTATGTTTAATTAAACACAATTTGTTATGTAACTTAAATACAAATAATATGAATTATTATTAAATGTCATTTAAAGTATGACTAGAAAATAAAACATATTTTAATTTTGATCTTTCTATTTAATTTTATTAAGTCAAATTACAATCTATGTTGTATCGTTTTATTATATCGGATCAAAAATTATCGAATTGTATAATAAATATCGTAATGCAAAATCGTAATATTTCTCTGTACCTGATTTTATACGCTTTATAAGTCTTCTACATTTTATCGATACAAGTATTGACATGTGCACATAATTCGATAAATTTATAAATATGAAGATAAGAGTTTACTTATTTCAAGCCATCGATTATTATATATATATATTTCAAAGTTCACAAAATTCTTATTCATGATATGATAAAAAAGGAGAAAAATCTGGAGAAAAACATATCGTAGACGTTGAATACATTTATATGTAATTTATAATTCGATAGAAAAAGAATTTATTTGATTATATGCTCAACGCAGCTTTCTATGCTGCATTTCTGCGGTTCGTGAAATCGAACTGCGGTATGATCTTATAACGTAATATATTTGTCGCGTTACATTAGCGGCGCGCGCATACACGACAATTTTGTGTGCAGCGCGCATGCGCAGACGCCTTTGCGATCGTTTGAAAAGGGAAAGTTGTCGCTAAGTAAGAGCTCTTTTGATCACTGAACAAGACGAAGACGTTTGTATAAAAGCAAGAAGCGCTCAGATTGCTAATATTATCATTAGTGATTGACAATATTTGTTGATGTTAATAGTAACATGAAAAATGTATAAATAATGTACATATAAATGTATAAATAATAACAAATATATCATTGATTAATAATCAAATTGTCTTGATAATTAAATTTTAATAAAACTTGTATTCTTATGAAAATAATAAGTTTTTGTTTATAAAACCGAATATCTGTATTATATACGAATAAATAACAATCATAATACTTTAATTTTGATGTCCATTATTAATTATTTTACAACTTTTATGAAATTATATGAAAAAACTATTTTACTTTTAATAATTATTATATTTTATCCATTTGCAAGAGAATCTCTTTTATAAAAATATATGCTTATAACCGTATTTAGGAAAAATATAGATTTTTGCAAATATGTAGATACTTTGTAATATGAACATGAACTTTGTAATATATTAATAAAAAAAGTTTTCATGTTCTGATGAACGATATTTTATCAGGTTAAAACTTGAATTCTGATTTTTGCTTTATCGAACAATAACAATCATTCGATAAAATAATAAAATAATATCAAAAATTTTAGGATATCTTATGTTTTTAAAAAATAAGATATATAAATTACATAAAATATTAAATCAATATATATTTTATAAAATGTAGTACAAAAAAAATTTTTAATTTAATATATTAATATAATATAATATAATATAATATAATATATATTAATATAATATATTTTAATATAATATATTTTACGCACAAATAATATTTTGATAATAAAAAATTTTCGAGTTTATAATTGATATATATCATTGAATGAAACATTTAATTATTAAATTCTGCATTTTATATGTAATTTTCTCATAAAATGATTTTTTATGACCCATCATAATTTCTCGTAATAAAATTTATATTAAGCGAATAAAAATTCACAATTTTTAGAATAAAATGAAAATTTTATTAAAAATAGATCAAATATAAAGATAAAAATATATAAAGATCAAATATCAAGATGTTAAGAATTATATATCTGCATTTGTCACTCATTTGAATACCAGTCTCATTCATTTCAATCCAACTGTTTTTATTACAAGTTATTATGTTAAATCTTTTTACGCGTTTCATTTATCGATTCTCATTAAAAATAAGCGAATATTCATGATCGTACACGTAAACATCCGCTTTCACGAATGAGACTCTCGAGTTCTTGTTAGTTGTCCTTCGAAACCGATACCGACGTGTCGTTATTAGATTTTACGAGCGATTTGACGCCGTCTTAAGATACATGCACATGCATTGACGTTCGAGCTGAGTTTGCGTTTGAACGGTTGTCGCGATTTAACGAGATTTAAAAGCGGGCACCGGACGGTAGACTACACGTCTCGGGCAGAAAAGCGATCAGGCGACGAATACAAGCGAAGAAAAGGAGAGACTGGACGCAACGAAATAAATTAATGACGCAAAAGGCGACTCGTGGTCTGACCGTTAAATGCTTGAATATAAATTAGTAGCACTTTGTGCTAAATTAGATACATTCTAAACCGAAGTCGTCAAATGTGAAAATGGAGCAATATGATTAAAAGAAATGGAAAACTATTTTATTTAAAGAAATCTTCTTTTCATTTTATTTTTTTTATTTATTTTTTTCTTAGAATTTTTAAATAAAATCATTAAAAATTGAATGTTAATTTCGATTCTATGCAATTCAATCAAATTTTAACGCGACCCAAATTAATAAAATATTTTCATGTTTCGATAATGCAGATTTTGCCAAAAAGATTACATATTAGTAATTTACTATTTAGAAGACTAACTAAAGAAGATTAACATTTAAGTAAATTATTACAAAAATATCATTTTATATGCAATTTGATTGCTCTATCAATCTCGTTCTGATAGGAACACTGGCTTTTTTCATTTATGCTTCAGCTGGCAAAAATAAAGCCAGAATCAAGCCTATTCATCATTTAGGAGAATGCAATAGGACTATGTTGTGATTCAGTGACTCGTGACTCAGAGAGGTTCCTTTTTTGCCTATGGAATTGTGATGAAACTGCTATTGCGACAACTAAGATCGCTAGTAGGTGTGCTATGAACTTATTCAAATTTCTTTGAATATAACACCTTTGCCTATTTACTTTAAAACTCGATAAGATTGAAAAAAATTATTTGTTTCATTTTATCCGATTATTCGTTACATTCATTTACTGTAAATATTTTACCGATAACGATCAACACCTACAGACTCACGAGGACGATTTATCTCATCAAATTAATTCTTTCAGACACAATCGTCCTTTGAATACGTCACTTCAAAGGAATCAACTCTCAATCGTCCCGCGCTGCATCGTTCCACGTTTGCCCAATAATTTATTTTCGCTCGTCGAAAGAGTGGTCGAAACAAAAGTTCCATTAGGCAAAATTTCATTCTCACCAAACGGACGAACGAGATCCGCCTTGTTGCCTTTATTTCCCGACCGAGGGAGAAAAGGCGAAGGGACGCTGGAAGGTTCGCCCATTCGCTGACTAAATTCACTTTACCCGTCCCTAACGTACAAAGAGAGATGTAACAATGCCGGTCATTCTATTTTCACGATGGTGGAAGGAAGCATTGCGTGTCACATTAAATGTTCTCAAAGCGGTGCCTCACTCATCCATCCTTTTCCCTATCCACCAAGGCTATCATTGCTAGACTGGTCAATAACTCTTCCTCCTTCTTTCTTCTCTTCCTTCCCCTATCCACTATTTTCCTTCCAATCATTATTTCTTTCCTTTTCATCATCGTTTCTCATCAACCGCCTACTTTTGGATGTAAACCACAAGAATCCCTTCCTTTTTCTCTTCAAGTTACGGTCTCTCGTCAACCACCCTTTTTTTCTTTCCTTCGATCATCTCATCAACTGTGCTTCCTTCGAATCATACAAATCATTTTCCATATTCTTTTCAATTATCGTCTTTCCTTAACCGCCTCTTTTTGGACCGCATAAATCAACCCTTTTTTCTTTCCTTTGATCAACGAAGTTTGGTTAACCGCTTGTTTTTCGAGTATGCATATAAATTACCCTTATTCTTTCTTTCAATCTTGATCACTCGTCTTTTTTTTT
>NW_006263346.1:1812539-1822046 GCF_000469605.1 Apis dorsata
TGTTTTTGATCCGCATACATAAACCATCCCTTCTCCTTTCAACTAGCAAGTCTCTGGTCAAGTTCTCTTTTACTTATTCGATCATCGTCTCCGATCAACCATCTGCTTATAGACATATACCGTATAAAACCACTTTCTTGCTCTCTTTAGATTATCGTCCGTCGCCAATCTTCTCCTTTCGAACTACATAAACAACCCTCTTCCTCTCTTGACGATCGTCAATGATCTTCTTTTATGCCATGTAAACCACCCTCATCGAAATCGAATCTCAATGGCCACGGGTATTGGCAATAAATTACCAACTTCTTCAGAGACGTCCACCATCAACTTATCGAACGATCGTAATCCCGCATCTGAAATCGCTCGACGGGAACGTATTCGACTAATTGATTTCGATTCACCACTCTGGATAGATTATTCACGGATTCCGGAATCACGTTATCGAGGAAATGGGGAGCGCAATTGGACGAACAGATACGGAGAAATCGAGTAAAAGAGGAATCGAAAGAATAATTTGTTATCGGAAGGAAAGATGGTGGATGAAGAATTTCACACCTGTTGAATTTCGTTTTTTAGCGGTAAATCGGGATATCCCACTCTTGGAACGATTGATAAATTATTCGCCGTGAAAAGAGGAGAGACGCGCGCATAATTTATCCGATGGATCGAGCGGCGTCGATCGAGCGGACACTTCACCAGGTTCGCCCGATAAGGCGGATATAACGCGTGGAAGGTTAATCGGTTAAATGGTGAACGGTTTTTCCGATATTTCATATTTATGGACCTAGACTGGCGCGAAATCGCCGTTCTATTATTCTGCCTTATCGCTCTATAAAGAAATGTAATTTTTTTTTTTTTTTATTAAATACGCGCCATATAATAATTGGAGCGTTGTGCGTTCGAGAGTAGCTATCTGTGAAGATTGAAAAATATATACGTTTAATTCGAAATATTATTTATGAAATTCTAGAGAAGCTCTAGATGTTGGAAAATATTTGAAAAGATTTTAAGAGATATAACTAACTATAATATATATTTAATAATCGTGACAGTTATTATTAGTATAGTTAAAAATATTTGAAATTGTGAACATATGTAGAATACATATTGTCATGCTAATAAAATTCATTCAAACTATTCTATTCTAATTAAAAGTTCATAAACCTAACCTCTATTTCTAGTACCGAACAAAAATATATATATTTATACCGTACATTTATATGAACAAGCAATTTATTAACTCAAAAAATTAATAACTTTCTGTGCTTAATTTTTTTCTCCAAGTGCCAAGTTTTTTTCTCCAAGTACACACGAGACAGAATGTAAGAATTTCTTTTTGAAAATTCTTAAAAAACATTCGACCAAGGAGACAATGAATAATTGTCGAAACGAAACGAAAATATATCGTGGAGGGGAAAGCCTACCGTAATTTATGGGTGGCTCGTTTCGTGAACGCGAAATCGTAAAAGAAACCTGGTGTTGACGCGTCAGCGTGTTCGATGTGTGTTCGGTTGCATAAGCACGCGAACGGTTATGTTCATGCATTTTGCATCGCATCCCTATCTCGTAACGCACAGTTCGTCGCGTCTACGAAATTCTAATCGTTCTTACCGACCGAGAACGCGCTCGTGCGTTGTGTGTGCGCGCGCAGGCAGGGACAACGAAATATAACGATGCATTTTGCAATTGCCTTGCGACGCGGAAACCAACCCACCCATGGAGGGGAGCGGAGAAAAGAAAACCAGCGCGCGAGTTCGCCTTGTTAACTCCGTTTGCGTCGTGGGCACGTAACGGATTTGCTGTTTCCAGCCGGTGTCTAATTCTTGGAAAAGGAATGCGGAATTTATAATGTCACCAATGTGGCGATGTCGACAACAAGAAATCGCTACAATAATTGAGTAATTAAACATACCAGGGCTACATATGCGTCGGTTGGATAAAAAGTTCGTCGAAGCGTAACTGTCATTTATTAAAAAATGGATAGAATATCTTACTGATAGAAGATGTTACGTGGATCATCTCGTAATGAATCTTGCAATTCCAATAATTTTAGTTGCCAACAATGATAGAAAGTTTTTGGAATTCTTTTTTATATAAAAAAAAGTAGATAGAAAATGATAGATAGCAACAAAAGAATAGTTATATATTGAGAAATAAAGAAATTGCATTCATTTAATTAATTAACATTTAAATTTAATAAAAAACGTAGATTTTTATTCTCGAAGTCAATATAATAGAAAAAATATATTAATTAAAATTCTGATAGAAAGAAAATAATTGGTATATTTGTTTTTTATTAATATTTTAATAATTTTAATAATTTAATAATAAGATAAAAGAGAAAGAAATATTGATGACGAGCACGTGTATTATCATATATATATTTATATATTATATATCATTATATGTATTATATATAATTTATTTCAAGACATGTTTTAATGAAAAAGAAAAATGATGCTATGAAATACAGATTGAACAAACAGAATTGTTCTTCGACAAAATTGTTTTTTCATTCAAAAAAAATATGTGTGCCATATATCAAACAAAGTGCAATATTTATCAAATTCATTTCTCCGAGAAACAAGAAAAAATATGTTTTTTCGATTTCGAATTATCCTGTTTTCATGACATCTTTATGAACCATACTATGTATATAAAACGCAAATTAGGTCGCGCGTGTTATAGACGCGCCATCCATCAACTTTTTACAAGTTTCTCTTTGTAATGGTGCATTTATTTTCTATTCTACTTGATAATATTTATCAAGTAGTTCAAAACCAAAACCTTCGCATATGTTATCAAGAGAAAAAATTTGTGTAGTGTTAAACTTTAAAATGATAAAACTGGTCAGTGATAGCCATGAAAAAAAACGATTCGCCAAAAATCGCCATTTGGCTCAATTAATCGGTCGACAAGAGCATGGTTGCCGGTTCACAACAGGTAGACAACGTCATGATAAAGTTACTAGACAGACCACGCCGTGAAATTCGGCAACGTTGCCAACTGGTTCACTTTCTCTCGGCCGGCGAACTCGCGCAGACCATTCTGGCTCCCTTCTTATGACGCGTGTGTTCTCTTGCACATGCACACAAACATAATCCAAACACGAATATGTGTCCAGCAGGCGCGAGCGTCCACGTTCTCTCACACATTTCAATGTGTGGGCGTATACGTGCATGCCCGTCGACTCAACACATTTAAGTTAGATCGTGACAAACCGATCTATAAAGATCCGGGTGAGAAACAGCGGATTTAAAAAATTAGCAGTTCGAAATGGCGATCAAATATATTCCGATTGATTTTCTTGAATTTTTATAAGAAACATAATTTACGAACCTGTATCAGCGTTGTTGAATACTCTGACTTTTCGAGACACGATTATTTCTTCTTTCATTTTCATTCTCCTTCGTCTTCCAAATTCTCTTTCGTCTTTTTCAAATGGACAACGATAGGTCGAATAGATAATTCTTAATAGAAGTAAATAATTCTAACAAAACGTCACTTTACAACGTACGTTGCTACCATGAAATCTTGATTTTACGATCGTCAGGTTAGATATGTACGCGCATGCGCGTTTCAATGCTTTGCATTAATTGGTTGCGCGTCAAATCGTCACTTGATCTGCGACGAATCACTACATGTATATAATTTAAATTTATGTTAATATAGCTATCGACACGGACGATATAACGATATATTCGATATTATCATTTTCAATTGATGAAAATTCTGTAATATTTTATTGAATAAATCGAGCAACAAATCATTTGCATTGAAAATAATTTAGAAACTTACTAGTGTAAAATGCACTAAATTTTCTTGTGACGACAACGCCACCTAACGTTGCTCATGTTCAGTACCGTGTTTGGCAAACAGAACGTTGATGATCCACGGTAAATATTTATTCTATTCGATAACGAAAAGCGATCAATCTTTCAACGAACAACCGGACTACTTCAAGCTAGTCACCGTCTATGTCACTGTCTATTATGGAGATAATGATTTTGATAAGAGAGATACTATTAATGGTTATGCTTTTAAATGAATTATATCTATATGATATCGATTCACACGCTTTCCCGAGAATTTCCGCACGAAGTTGAAATATATGGTAGCATAGTTATTAATATATCGTTTATCTTAACTAGATAACACTGCATATTTTAGATAAACCGATATATTTATCTTCGTGATCTTTTTAACGATCCGCTATTATCATGATATTTTTTTCAAAGAACGAAATATATATACGAATGAATAAAAAATTTTTATAAATTCAGTTACTTATTTAAGCATTATTTTCGAACATTGATAAAGTTAATATTTAAATTGATTTTTCCCATAACTTAAAAGTACATTCTAATTTTATAAAAACTCGATAATGCTATTTGTTAATTTCAAGATGTATGAAATCAGCGTAGCATTTCGAGGAACGAGGAATATGCAAAGCATGCATCGAGGAAACTACTTTTACTCATGCATGTGTATCCACGTTGAAGCTCCCGGGAGAATTTTAATCCGCATCGTATCAAACCCGAGTGAACACGTTTATTTTCATACATGTTCAGCGTTTTTTCTCCCGCTGGTAGAAACTCTTGTTCCTTGAATCGCCGTATGAAGTTCATTGAATAGTACATTTAACGTGAATTTGACGTGAACTTACAAGATCCGGGATGCCAGTGGTGCCGCAATCAGAGCGATTAGGTGTGGCTACGATAAGCGCACAAATGTTCTGCGGTCGTTGCTTCAATCTATGATAAATTATTTTTATATTTGATCCCTCAGGCGAAAGTTGATCACTATTATATTCTTTGAAACTTGGATCGATCGACAATGGTTTTCTTATAACGAATCTCCATAGATTCTCTAAAGGATATATATAAATATATAGGCAGAGATATAGAGACAGGAAAACTAAAGAAGCTGATTATCATTTATCGTCACTTTCAATGCTCAATTCGCTCAATCAATCAAGTGTAAAAGAGAGGAGAAGATAAAATTTGAATACATTGGAAATTTTACATATTTGAATGATTTCTTAATAATTATGGATGGAATAAAAAATAAATCGTATTTCGAAAATTTGTTATATTTGAAACTCTTTCATGGAATGTACATAACAATTGAAATCATTTGATATTTTAATGAATTTTTTTTATTACTTTCCAGAATCGACATTTTTAAATCGTATTTTAATGAGTCCTTTCGTATATTTTTCAATACATAAAATTTTACATAAATTATAAAATAATAGGTTTTTTGCAATTTAAATGGCACTATATGATAGTTGACAAACATGCCGCGTTCCGATAAACTCTCCCATTCGTAATAAACCATGAAGCAATCTTAAAATTCAATTAACGACCACGCATGAAACTAAATGTCAAACGGCCTCGTTCGATTTTCCGGGGGAAATAAAAAAAAAAAAAAATTGCGCCAGCACAGTTCGATTAATCGGCTTCGATCGATTTCCAGGTCAAACGAAATGCACGAGCGAAAGGATTGTCCCTCCTTCTGGCTCTAGGCGCATTGCGACCATCAGTATGCAACGAGGTATATTTTCGTTCGAGGAATACGAAATGTTATTAAGACTGCCGACTGTTAAATTAAATTACACGTCTCAAGAATAATTTCGTAAATGCCGTGTTATAATTTAATTTCGTTAAATTCGATTTTAGGATATAATGTTAAAAAAAAAAAAAAAAAAGAAAGAAAAATAAATAAATAAAATAAAATAACAAATATATTACATTAATTGGACAGGTTGTTTTATGAACTTGACTAATTCTATTTTCCACTTTCTTTTTAAATGTAAATTGTTTTTCACACACATTTGTGCTTTTAGTAGATACACGTATACTTGTAGAAACCTGCCGCAGAACAAAGTGAAGAGGAAAGGGAAAACGAAAGCATCGAAACTGGAAAGTGGAAGTACATCTACCTTAACGAAGCTCATTGTTCTCGACCTTCGGTGAAATCCGTAATGCTTCTCTCACACGTCTTACTACTTAATTATTGATTTCAAACTCTATCTATTGACCATTAAAAAAAAAAAAAAGAAACAAGGAAAAGATATTTTAGAAATTAATAATTAAACGCATATATATATATATTATTATTTTTTCAAAAAAGATGATCAAAAGTTTAATTTTCAAATTTGATATTGTAATATTTCATAAAAAAAAATTATTACACAAGTAGATGATAAAATTGTTTCATGAAAATCCATCGAGTTAATATAAAAGCAATTGAAGCAAAGAATCGTGAAACCTTACAAACTTAGTAAAAATAGCCTGGACCTCGTAAATCTTTCAAGTTAGCATGCTTGAATTGGCCTACCTACGTTACCTTATGAAACTGTTAATACGCGTAATGGGCAGTGTCTACTTGGCAAGCCTCCATGCGAACCTCCATGCAAGCTTTCCATGCAAACTTCCGACTTCACTTGAACAGCCCAAAAGACCTACCGGTGAAGTCTCGAGAACAATGCGAGTCTTTCTTTGTCTCGTTCCAAGGTTTTACGAGATTCTTGAATTCTTACGAATTTTAGAATACTTTGCACAGTTGGAATGAATTTCAAAAGAATTGGAAAAAATCCAAGAAACCAAGTATGTTCGGTGTTTATAGATAGATTTTATTCACGAAAATAAGTATTTAATGTCTGACAAATTCGGTTATTATTATATTGGAATAGATCTTGATTAAATTATACACATTTGTTATTCAGTTTTCAGTTTTAGATTCACTTATTGTGCGATTATAATCATATTGAATTTGTAATTCAAATTGATTATAATATAAATATAATAAAATATAATAAAATTATAATATTGATTATAATAATATTGTTGCGTTATAAAGATCCTCTCCACAATTTTGTAATCTATAAATCGAAGTTGACATTACGATTGTATAATGTAATTTGAAATTTGTTCTGTTTATTTCATAATATAGAATTTTCATGAAATTTCATGTTTATACACGGTGATCTATGATCATTTGCAATTTTATTCATTACACATAATATCCTGGGATTTATTTGTTTATGATGCTTGTTTGATTTATCATCGATGCACATTTACGAATAAATTAACCGAAATATTCTCTCTAATTTGCATAGTACAATTTGCCTAGTATTAAATCCTATTTATCATGTTACACAGATAATTAATATACAGACAAGAAAGGAAAATATATTCATTAAAAAAAAAAAAAGTGAAAAAAGAAAAGAACAGTCGTAGAATCAAAACTATTAAGAACATTCGAACATCGAAATCCGAGAAAAGATAATTGGAATTTAATGTTTTCAAGATTTGGAAATATTAATTTATGATTTCAAAATTCTTCGAAATTACGCCTCTTATGATTCCAAGCTCTTTAAAATTGAACGCTCTCCAAGATTCTTTACCAATTTTCCCAATATTTTCAGCAACCAATTACGAGTTAAAACGAGTTAAATATTTTTAATCACAGCACGAAAATCTTCAGAATTTTTCAATCTATTAAAATCTTTCTTTTCTAAATTCATCTTAAAAAGGATAGGAGAAGAAAAAAAAAACCGAACAACCATGAATCCATTATTCTTGCATTAGCATCTCCAGAATAGTCGACGAATAGTCTCCAGAGTAGTTTACGAAAACGAGATGGAAAGAGAGCTCCGTCTCTTTCTCACTTCATTCCTGTATCGTTTCATCTTTGACTTAAATTGCTTAAACAATTTAATAAATATCATCGACCGACATTCTCGGTATATACCAACAACTTCTGCATCTGCATTTTCACCCCTAAAATCGATCCTTGAAAATATGTTAACGAGCCGACCCTCACGAATATATTAACATTTTCTATACATTTTCTATACAAGAGCGTCTCGTTTTTCCAAGTCGAGTATCTCTTGGATGCCCCCCTCGTCTCGACTCTGTTAAACCATAAGCCGGATGAAGGGCCTCTATCAACAACGCGGGTTCAACGCGATCGTTCGTATTCCCAAAGGTCTGGATCGATGTTTGCGCGTGTCTGTTTACGTGGCGGGAGCGGCATCATCTACCTTACACGGGTGTATTATTCCACCTTGGCTCCGACAATTCACGCAGGGTGGTACTTGGTAGTGAGCCTCTTTACAGACGTCATGTGCAGCTCTCACTCGCGCTCTGTCCCTCTTTCTTCAAGGGACGACGCCCTATCTCGAGCGATGGATCAAGAAATCCCCTTTGAGAGGAAAATCATCACAGAGAGTCCCTCGTCTCTCTTCGTATTCATCGATCTGCGTTCGTTTAATAATTCGTCGACCAGTGATTCTGGTCGATTGTTATTCGAACGATTACGTGGATTGATCGTTGGTTTGTGATTTGTCGTCGATACTGTGAACGAGAATTTTTTTCGAAATTCAAAATTCGAATATATTGATTTCTCATAAAATTTCGTAAGATTTCTCTGATGTTTCTCTTCTTGTGCACGTTTCAAAAGACGTGTTGCAGGGTTAGCAAACAGGATTGATTTATACGCACAATAAGCGTGCAATCCACGTTCACGTGTAACTATTTTGGTGAAGGACGTGCGAGTGTTAATAAGCTTAGAAATCCGGCTAGAATTTCGAATTTGGAATTTATTTCATTGCGAAGAATTATATAAAATAACGTCAAATTCTCAGAAAATTTCGTGATATGTACGCACGTAATTGTCACCAGTCTCTTTTTCCTTTCAGATTAATCGATATTATTCTATCCTTCAAATAAATTTTTCCAGAATCATTATTCTCCTCTTATATAAACGAAATTATTACAGATAAAAGGAATAATTAATGAATTAATAATACGAATTATAATTACGTTACGTTAATTGTTTATATATCGAATTCAGAAATGGAAATGACGCGCACATGTTAACTTAACACCACCATTAACTTTATTTCTCATTAGCGAATTAATGTTTAACGAATATGAAGTAAAAAAAATAACTCACTCAAAAAACATCATTCGAATATATCTGTAAAATAATTAAATCTGAGAACGATAGTATATAGGACTATATAACATCATGATTGTTCGTAATACTAAAAATACAATCATATGAAATGACGTTTTAAATACCTCGTATATACGCATAACACATAGAACATTTGCATATAGTTTACTTCCATGATGAATGACTTTCAAAATCAGACTTGCTAAACAGTTAATTAACACATCGGCATTGCACTAAGATCTTTTTCAAGGTCTCGAACAAGTCGGTCTTTAGGATTCCAGAAACATCGGGATATTTTCGCGGTTTGTCGTGGGTCGAGAACAGACATAGTCTAGGTCATATTTCGCCCACGTCTAATCGATGAATCACACACGTGGACACATAATAATGCATCTCGTTCCTCTGACCCACGCGAATTCATCAAGCTTGAATTTCCGACCGACAAATTCCGATCAACTACGCGCACAACGCTTATTTTTTTTCCTTCCTCCATTTCCTTCCTCTCTCTCTCTCTCTTTTTTTTTTTTTTTTTTTTTTTTT
>NW_006263346.1:1822222-1825922 GCF_000469605.1 Apis dorsata
AGCTGTCTTCTTATCAACAGTACGCATTACGTATTCGCCGATAAATAATCGATAATGGAAATAATTGCCCCGTTAGCTTGGATCTAACAGCACAGCGTTAAATAATTCGCATGATAATCGGGAAACATTTATAAATAATAAAGACTGTGCACATTTGCGGGTAAGAACCGAGTAAAATTGCCTCCTCCGTTTAAGCAATGCATGGAAATTCCTTGTTGTAACTACATATGTTTTGTAAATATCTGATAAATAATATTAGGAAATTGTAGAAATATATATTTTACATTTGAATTATAATATAATTACGACGAATATTTGGATTTTGTTTCAAGATTAATTTTGTTTGTGTAGCTAGTGTAAAGTTACTGCATTCATAGAAGCAATAAAGTTCTTGTTTTCGGTTTCATGTTCGGAGAAATATTCAACAAATATCAAATTTCAGAAATATTTTGTCTTTCGCTTTAACAATTATAATGTTAACGCGTTTATACGTAAAATTTATGTTAAATAAAATAATTTCGTCTTCGAGAAGTTAAAGCAGTGCACTTTACAACTTATTATATAATTATATTATATTGTATAAATGGTTTAACAAGTGTGTTTCAAACAATACAAATACACACTGAAAGAATGTTTCTTTTTCGCGAAAGAAACGCGAAAATAGAAGAGGGAAAAAAAATGTTTGACAACAAACAGCCTTCTTCAAGAAGAAATACGAAACATCAACAAAATTTCTTGCCGGTTTCGTTCTCTTCACGAGAACGCGGCTTAACGAGATAAGAAGAATCGTCACCGTGAAAAACACAGTTCTCCTTGGAAACACGTTCGCTCGTCGGCCGACAAGAAACGCAGAAAGAAAGGAAGACCGACCGATAAACCGTAATATTAATTCACCAGATAAGTGTAATCGACGAAGAACCGACAAATAAACACCGTACACACCAACCATTTTGTAGCATCTGCGTGTAGATAGAGCGTAATACGTATTACACGAAAAAACTCGAATCGTTTTATTCTCCTCCTTTTATTATCTATTGGGATGGAAGTTCATAATAATAATAATAATAATAATAATAATGTTATTAACGTCACTGTGGAACGCGGATTCGTAACGGTCGACCGGCATTTTTTGTCTCCGAATATTTTAATTCGGAAGTTCCGCCGTGAAATATTTAGGAATTTGTGCCGTTGTTGGAATGTTGGCAGCATTGAATCGGTATGATCGTCGATTCTATTTTTTCCGATGTTTCCTCCATTGTGGAGAAAGCGTACAAAGGAACAGATGTAAAGTGTTTTATGATTTTTAGCGTCTGATGCTATATTGAATAAATTTTTTTTATTAAGGGAAAGCAAAATGGAATGTAATAGGGAAAATTTAATTTTGCAATTTTTTTCTTTTTGGTGGAAAAAAACAAGATTTGATTATTTCTAAGCCTTTTATTCTATCCGTTTTATTTTGGTTCGTTTTCAATTTGTTCTGAAATATTTCTAAGAAAATTGCTTATGTCTTAAGTGGCTCACATTGTATTTTGACACTTAAATTATTTGTAAATTTAAAAAAACTTGACGTGAGTTAGTATTAATGCTAATGTCAATTTGATCATATATGTGTGTATCTTGATAATATCATTTATACTTACATGTAATTAATTAATGATATTATTTTCTACAATCATTGATTTTTCAAATGTAAAATAATTGCTTTTGAAAGAAAAACTATAGTTTTTTCATAAATTATGAATATATTAATATAAATATATTGGACTGTACAAATAAAAATTATGAGATACATATTTTTTTCTTACAATAATTTTTTATATGTTATAGACAAAACGTAGAAATTTTTGACATCAATGATTTGAAAATTAATCGTATTATCATTTATAATAATCGATAACAATCTTTTCTAATTCTACAACGAATTCTATAATTCTATTTACATAAATTGGATATTAATATTGAGTTTATTATATTTAAATTAAAGGAATAAATATGCATTCAAAGTTTTAGAAATGTTCAAATATGAATATTAATTTAAATCAAACGTTTAATAAAACTTTTATTATTTTAAATGGATAATATTCTCACTTTTATATTCCCGTTCCATGAATTATTCAAAAATCGTGATTGTGTGATACAACGTGTTCGAATATATGTAGATGCCATCAAATAATTTCATTGTTTAGTAAATCATGCAAAGGACTTTATACGAATGCTATAAAATATAATATCAGAAGTTTACCACCCTTTTACGAACGATAAAAATTCTTAAAAGGTGACGAGGGTTGTTGAGTGGTAATAAAACGGATATAAAAAAAGAAGAGAAGAGAATCGTAGACCAATATTTTCCAATATTTTCCAATAATTAATATCCAGAAATATACATAAAAAAAATCATCCGTATAGAAAATTACAAATATCCCTATGTCGAGATCCCAAAAAATTTATCCCAAAGATCTCCCTTCCTGGATTTCTCTAAAAATATATCAATTTTTGAAATATTCACTCCACTTCGGACGAAAATTCAATGTATAACTCGTATACTATTTTCCTAATTCCATCAAATTTCATCGTTTCAAAAATATCTACACCTCTTGCATCCATCAAACTCTTCATCCCATCATAATTTTTTTTTTTTTAATCCGTCTCCCTTCGAACGTCACACTTAACGTCGTGCTTGGAAATCACCTTTCCAATTAGTGCCTTTAGGCGTCGAAACTGCGTCCAATTAAGAGTTGAACCAACTTACCGGGAGAGAATTTGGTCCAGAATGGAAAAGAATGTTCCCTCGGTGTGTTGAACAGGGAGAGAGCGAGGGAACAATAGAGACCGCTCAGACAAGTTCTCGATGGTCTATTGAACGCGACAGAATCTTCCAAGCCGCGCATCCGTCACGATAGTTTAACCCGAGCCGAGCGACGAAAGTGCCTCGTTCCAGTTGGCCGGGTATAATCGCGCCCAACGCCACACGATTCTCGATTTCTGTTCCATTCACGCATAAAAGATCGACGCGAGCATACAGATGTATATTAATGTCGAGTTAGTTTCGATTCTTCTCGATATTCTCACGTTCGATAATCTCATCACGGCTACAAACGAAATTTTGCCATTTTGACCGCGTGATTCTCGATTTCTGTTCAGGCATAAAAGATATAGATGTATATATTTAATAATAAAATCGTTCAATTTCGAATAGAGAATTCCTTCTTTTCGATGCTCTGATTAATAGCGATGATTGTTATAGACGAAATTTTATCTTTATGATAAGAGTATGAGAGTTCAATTAGTTTAGTTTTAATTTGGAACAAGTGAAAATTGTTATTTTCACTTTGAAGTATTTATATTAGGCAACAAGTAAAATTTTATTTAGAGAGTTTAACGATAGAAAGAAAATTTGAAAGGGGGAAAAAAAAATTGTCGTATTTAATTTCAGATGGAAATAATTAGATTACATTTCTTCCTATTTTCTTCTACTCTTCAGCCTCAATTTCTTTCTCTAATGTTAATCTCTTAAAATGAACATTCGCGTCGAGAATGAAAGTTATTCTCGGATGGTCGCTCCGAGCACAGTTACCTGTTTCCTTATTAGCGAAAAATCATCTCTGGAGAGTAACCCTTGAGAGTTTTACTTTCAAACGTGTTTATACCCTTACAAAAAAAAAAAAAGAAAAAAAAAAAAAAAAAAAAAAAAAAAAAATTT
>NW_006263346.1:1826085-1829866 GCF_000469605.1 Apis dorsata
CTCTCAAGTAATCTTGAGAATTATTTTTCGCGAGTGAAAGTTATTCCTCTCAGGTAGTCACTCTGAACTGAAGAGTATCGCTCCATCGACTGGAGAGCCAACCCTCAAAAGTTTTTTACACTCAAATATATTTGAAATCCAAGTACATATTATCCGCATACATACTTGCATAAAATATTACACGAAAGAAGAAACCAGTACAATTGGAGATAAAGATAGGGAGAAATAGAAACAGAGAGAGAGAGAAAGAGAGAGAGAAAGAGACGAGCGTCTGGAAAGTTAGGCAGAAATTAGGGGAAAGGGTTGTGCGTGGTTTGCATAAGGAATAAAAGACATTATACGCGGGAACGTTGCTTCAACTAGTTTCGCTCACACGAGTTCCCAGCGGAATTATTTAAAACGCTTAAACGCCATTGTATTCGAGAACGTTTCGTGGAGACACCACGAAATATCTTTTATGCATTCTCATTGATTCGAGAAATTTTGAATATCCGATACTCGAATTGAAATCAAAAAATATTCGAATACGTATGATGTATAACGTCAATTACGAAAAAAATGAAGTTGTTTGTTTCGACGGTATATAATTTTTTTTAATTCTTATTTTATTCGCTTATTACATACTATAAACAAGCTCGACTTTATTTCTTTCCAAAATTAAGCATACATTTTAGTATCCAAATATTTTCGTCACTCGTCTATATACACGAAATATCGGAATTCTTGGTATTTCGAGAAAATCATGTATTCGTCGAACATTTACTATTTGTAAACATTTCCAATTCACGGCCGTAATATCAAGAAACTCGAAATCTTGAAAATTTTCGATATTTCTGTCGAGAAAAAAATTCTCGACGCGATGTTTGGGTTCTCGCCCATCTCTGATAAGAACATGATTTCTTGTACACGAAACCAAATAACTACAATCTCACATAATATCTCCTTATGTCCTGTTTCGTAATGTTAACGATTGCGTCTAATGAAATTCCTCTCCATCTGAACCAATATTTGTGACTCGTCTTAGATCGAAAAAAATAGAGGATCGTATTGTTGGAGATACAATCAGTCAGGCCGTAAATTATCGTATCATAAACGATTGGAATCGAGGTGACATCGATTTATGCCGTTTATTGTTGGTTATGTTCCCTGAAATCTCTCAATCCTTCGGGGATCGGATGATTTTGATCCTCTATTTTGATATTGTTTGTACATTTAATAAAATTGCTCGATTTCGATTTTCATTTACTTTTTTTTTTTTAATCTTGATATAATCATTCTTATCATATGCAAAATATATATTTTTCTCAGATAAAGTAATCGATCTTTGACCGATGTAAAAAATATTAGATAGTAGATAATGAATTTGTTATTTTACGAAAGTATGAAAATAATACGGAATTTTCTACGATTCTCTTCGATGAAAACGTGCGTTTAATCGATAAATATTTTTATAATTAATCAATTTTAATTCTCTTATTCCCTCTAAGTAAATTATTTCTACGATTAAAAATACGATTTCGTAACAACTAAATTTTGCTTTATAACAAACAAAAGAAGAATAGAAATGAGTCGGTATAGAATCGCGTCGAGGAACGATTCGTGGAACAAAAATCATCGACTCGTTACAAAAGAAATTGCCTGTAGAAACAGGGGTTTCAACTTTCGCGGTTTAATCGAACCTCGAGCGTAATCGACTCTGCCTCTCCGCGAACCTCGCTCAACGTTACACGGAGTTGCAAGTTACGCAAATCCATCGACTTCAAATCGAATTAACCGAGGTACACTTCAATTTTCGACGGTTGTTCGGATACTGCAATTCCACTACTTACTTTTAAGTGAAATCAACCGGGAGAGAAAGTTTGATGAAATTTGACAGAATTTCTTAACATCGGTGTGTCCGTCATTTGTTAGGTTAGAATTAGATGTGTGATATTTCTGTTTTTTTTTCTTGAGATAAAAATTTAAAATATTATATATTTCATATTAAATATATTATAAATTATTCATTGAGCGAAAGTTTTTGAAAAAAAATCTGCAAAAATTTATATAATTCTCTTTTTTTTTTTTTTACTTTTTAGAAAGTCTATATGAAAATAAATATCTGGTATTATATATTTGAAAAATGATTTGTTTGAAAGTACAAAGAAATCTATTTATATCACTACTAAGACAAAAATAGTATTTAGATGATGAATCAAATGATTATTTTAAGCTTGTTGTTTTACTATTTTTATACGTAATGTAGTTTCTAAATATATATTACGCTATGCCGAACATGTTAATATAGTGTGGAAGTATATTAGGATAGACTTAAACTTTCTTCAAACCTTATTGGAGAAGAAATCGTTTTGGATATGGAAGCGAGCCAAATGCTAAGATATTTGGGGCAACTTGGACAGCTTGTCCAATTATTCGACCCGTTGAAATAAGTTCAATCCGAATGATTCACAGATCAACACGTTTACTTACGATTGATTGTGAAAATGAAATTCTTATAAATTCAAATCGTGATTATCAATCGATCAATATTCGAAATCGAAAAATACATATTATTTCAAACACGAGGAACTTCTCATCTATCCATCGCACTCTCGAATTTTCAAAAATTCGTGGATCAGATTTCAGAACTCTCGTCTCGAAAAAAGAAGAAATCAACGGATACGTGCGAATAATTTCGATTCGGATCGTTCTAATCGTTCTCTCGTTTACACGCGGGGAGCACGTTCGAGAGAAAAATCGCGATATCTCTCGTCTGGCAGGAGTAAACAAGGTCGTGTGCAATCATGTGCGTTATCTCCGGATTCCCCCGATGCCGGGACAACTTAGCGTCGTAACGCTCCGTTGTAACGTCGGTTGCTGTAACGAGGATGAGACGATGTTGAGACGACGATGGCAGAGAGCCTAGGAGCGCATTATCGATTCGTGAAAGGAGACTCGCGCCGGTTGCTGCGGTTTCCACGCGGCGACGACGACGACGACGACGACGTGGAGGATCAGTTAATGTCGACGCCGGTAGACCAGTCGCTGACAGACATTGGACAACGGTCTCAGTCGTGTTCCACCGGAACTGTGCTTTTGCCGTTGAACGAAGAGCCGACACTGTTTTGGCGGCCACCCACGGGTTCATTTGTTTGGCCAGTGATATTTCTAGGAAAAGATCGATGGGATCTGGGTGGGTTTATCCGGTATCCAGCGTTTCTTTGAGATTGATGTATTCGAGGTGTGGATTAATCGATGATGGGGAAATATATTTGTCCAGGAGGAGGATTGTCGAAGAATGTTTTGATTATTGAACTTTGATGACGTAAAAGTGTTTTTTTTTTTCTTTCGCTAATGATTCGATAGAATAATTTATGATTACGTTGTATCCGCGAAGAGATTAATGAATTCGAATTTAATCGTAGGTTCGATGTTATTATTTATGATGTTACGTTATATAGAACCAGTTTAAACCGAGTCTAAACCGGATTGATTTATCCTCAATTAATAAAAGAGGCGTCCAAATTGAATCGAAGAATTTAAACGCGTTTATTACATACCCTATGATTTTCTTCTCTTGAATAAATTCGAAGCTGCTATAAATGAAAAAAAATCTTGTGATCACACAAGATCAGTAGTAAAAAAAAAAAAATTATTATTCAATGAAACGAAAATGCAAAAATTTGTATTATTTGTCTCTCGAACCTAACACGATGACCAATTTTTATTAGATTCGTTATTAATCGCGTTTTCATCGTTGCTATCATTTTGCCACAATCAAGAGAGAAAAGAAAAAAAAAAA
>NW_006263346.1:1830087-1835467 GCF_000469605.1 Apis dorsata
AAAATTTGATTACGTCACATTAATCTTAAGAAACACTGAAAATTATAGAGTGAGCCATCGTCATTTATCGAGGAATGTGTTATCGATTCCCGTCTCATTTTTTCTTTTTTTTTTCTTTTTCATCTCAAAATCTGTTTTATCAACCACGGCAAACTATCGCGCGATTTCTCGAACGCGAACACTTTGGTATTCGCGTTCGAGAAATCGATATAGCGCACGCTTCGTTTAAAAATTAATCCTAATGTTGGAATATCTGGGGGAGGAGGGAGATACGAGGTCAAGCAACGAGTAAATCTCGGGAATATATACGGGCATCGACGATCGCCAAGACTTCCTTATCTGTCTCTCTCAGATATCCGGTTATCGTGAACTCTAGCACCAGTAGTATAACGCGAATAGTAATGGACAACGTTTAGCTACGATGGTGTGTGGAGATAAGTAACTCTGTTTCGCTTTCTTAAAAACTTCTCGATATGTTTACGAGGGGAAATGATATTAATTTATTATTACGATATGACGGGAAATAAGTGGGAATCGCCGATTAGATTAGCATTAAACGAACCGAGTTCGATCGTTTCGCCGATCATTCGCCGGTCGAAGATAAAATGTAAACTCTTCCGGTCGTAGGGAGGAAGAGAGAGAACCCTTCCCTCTCTCTCTAAGATTATTTAAAATTATTTACGACGATATCGTATTAATTTCCCTCATAAACAATTTTTAAATATATATATATATATATCCACCTGTGCGCTATTTTTAACCTTTTGATTTGACCCGCTTATGAAACGGTAATAATAATTTTATCAATCAGATCTGGAGATCTGTGCAACTTGTTGCTGTGTTAAAATTTTGTATTTTGCGATTTTATTGGATTAAGAAAAAGAGAGATGAATTAATAATACAATCTATGATTTGTGCGGAAAATAATTGTTTGTTGATAAAAAAAGAAAATTACATCACGTTATCATCAATCTATTAATCGTATCGTTTAAAAGTTCATTCTGTTCAACAATATGATACAATAATACGTATCGAATATAATATTTACAATGTTTTATCCTTGATGTTTATTCTTAAATATCGCTTTATGACTCAAGTTATTTTCCTATATGTATAATTAATTGGCTAAACATTAATGCGATTTAATTAATGATTAATAAATCTGTTTGAATTTTCCTGTTTCTTTTCTATTTATTGTTTATTTATCGTTACAATTGGAAACATTTCACACGAAGTATCTTAATGATTTTTTTTTCTTTTTTAAATAACATGTTCATTAATAAAATAATAATTTTTTGCAAAAATTTAATTTCTTTTAATCTCAAACATATGAATAAATATAATAAATCTAACGAATATATATATGATATTTCAATTTCATGATATTTCTATTTCATGAAAAACTAAGGATATTTTCTCAAGAATAATGACACGTTATTATTTTCAATTTATCGTGCAGATATCATCGAATTAATCATTTGTATATTATTTATCTGTTTGTTGTGTATTTATATATATTAATTATAAATTTATCGCGAAAACGATATATGACAAATTGTTAATTTTCATTATCTCGTTTAATTTTATTCAAAATTATATGCCATAAACTATCGATTGTTTAATCAAAATCGATTATTACAGAAAAAAAATATAAACAGATGAGAGAATTTATTAATTCATAAACGTAAGAAATTTATTTTTAATTGCAGATACTAGACTTTATAATGTATAAATTTATATTATAAATTCTTACAATATCATCAATTATAATAAATATATATATTGTTTTTTTTTTTCAAATTAAATCATCGAATAGAAATATCCTTTTTTGCGTTCATACATCAAATACAATTTATAGATTTATTTATAAATAATAAATACATATTATTAACATATATATGACAGTGATATAATTATCTGAAGATAAAAACATAGCGAGCAGGTCACGATATATGTGATCTATGTTGTTTTAATTGGTTTCTTTTTTTTTTTTTTTTTGATTAACTATACCATTTATACCATCACCTGCTCGGTATGTTCTTGCTCTAATAATTATTGATGCAATTATGGCTCGTTTATCTCAACATAATGACAGCCATAAAATATAAAATTATATTTTTATATCTTTCTATATTTTTATGATTGTAAAATATATGATTTGTAAAATAATGAAATATAAAATTACCATTATTACCTAAAAATTACCTAAAAAATTACCTTACAATTACCTAAAAAAAAAAGTTACAGAATAATTATATTTTATTTTTACTTGATCTTTATTACAATTATATTCGAATAAAAATATATATTATTCCCTTATAACTTTTTATCATAACGTTTTATTTTTTCGCAGTAATTAAAAATCTCTTCTTCTTTATTATTAATTTCACACATTAAACGATTTGCAACGATTGTCAATTTGACCGATCGAAAAGTGAAGAATGTTTGCGAGAGAAGGGCGAGGATCGAGAAAGATCGAAGATGCGTGGGCGAGAGAGCAGAAATGTCACCCCACAACGAGCACCTTGCAATCTATCATGCCATGCCGCCACGTTTCACAATACAGGCATCGTATTTAACATTTTAACGATTTACATGGCCGTGTACATGCACTCGTGATCGGTATCACGATACCTAAGAGCCGTTCGAGAGAGCAGAGTGAAAGGAAATCTGCAAATTAGATGTGCAACGGGGAGACAAAACACTTTGAACGAATTTATTTGTTCGATCTACGTCAATTTTGAAGAATTTAGGAATTATTTTAGGGTAACTCTTCTTCGAGTTACGCATATCTCCTTCCGCAATTTTTTCGAACAACTTGCTAAATACAAGATAAGAAAAAATTTGAAAAAAAGTGACACGATTTTATAGCCATAGAATGAGGCAGCAAGAGGATTACGATAAAATTATATTAAACAAGTGTTAAAAGTTTCATTGACTAAAACTTATTTTACAACTGACTTAAAGTTTCTTAAAGATTTAAATCTAATTAAAATTTAATCTCCAATACGATATTTGATAAATGTCAAGTGTCAAACATTCTTAATTACTTTCAAATCTAAAAACTTCCAGAAAATGATATCAGAGCAAGAATTATTATATAGAAGATAGAAAATCCTTTGTAAAGAGGCGACAAATTTTGAGCGCGTTATCCGAATTAATTTCCAAAAAAAAAAAAAAAAAACCTTTTTAAAAGGGGCGAAAATTTTGGGGGGGTTTTCCCAAATAAATTCCAAAAAAAAAAAAAAAAAACCAATAAACCAAACCGACGTTCAAACCTTCTTCCTCTGGCACCTATCTCCTTTATACTTTTATCGATCAGAGGAGTCGCCTACACCGCGAGATTATACGCAGACGCCATGTTACACAATACAAAAGCGTCTAGTGTCGATAGTCTCTCCCTCTCCCTCCTCCCACCCTCTCCCCCTCTCTCTGTATCTTATCTAATCCTCTCCAAAGATTGACCTCGTATTTTCTAACGAGCAGAAATCGCGCGACTCCACACGTCTTTCCTAATCACTTCCTGAATCGCAAGATGACCTTTTCCTCCTCCATTTACGATCGTGTTCCACTTCAATTGATAATTTTGGAACGATTACAACGCAAGATACTCATCCTTATACGTATATCGACATGTATCGTTGGCGATACAAACATTGATAATTTGTATAATAAAAATTAATCGAAGTAATATGACTTTGAGAGAGAGAGAGAAAGAGAGAGAGAGAGAAAGTTAAAAATTATTAATATATATTCACCCGTGGAACAACTTTCATTGATTCTGAAGATCGAAACAAACGCAAAAATTGTAATTGCAAAGGATTGAGATTTATTTATTCAATTAATCGATTTAAATTTATTTTACTAGTATTGTAAATGAAGGAAATTGCTAAAATTTTCGTCACAAATTATTACTTGATAAACTTTTATTATATTTTATTCTATCTTTGGAATCGATCCAAATTGTTTTCCACGAATATATCGACACATATCTTGTACGTATTTTTCATTTCCAATTCGAATGCATCATAATACCATCGTTACATTACCGTATCCATTATGTAAAAAAATTTATCTCCAAGAGATCAAAACATCTGAATGATAACATCTCGCAACGCGTTCGAATAACCTGTTCGATTCAAACACATTCGATAACAAGCATATTATCATCATATATTTGCAATATACTACAATTTGCGCGCTTCGTCCAACTTCGTTTCTTTCTTCATCAATACGTTTCGTTCCTCCTTGTTATGTAACGGCAACGTTCTCGCGTTATCTCGCGCCATTATCATCCCTCATCGGCAAGAATATGATTTTATCGTAGAATACCTCGCCAACGAGCGATCTCGGCCAAGTTATTGGTGGAGATTACGAACGGTTTCGAAAGAATTTGGGTTATTGGGTTAAAAAAAAAAAAGGTACGGCGAGCGAACGTGTGAAGATAACGGTTGGATGCCGATGATAAATGAAGGGTCATGGGGAAAAGAGCGCGATAAATTATTCACTTTTCGGTGTTTGATTTTTATTGTCAATATATCGCCAATATGGCGTATATTTCAACCTCTTTTCGATATGTACATACTGTTATCAGCATGTGTCATTGAATCGTAAAAAAAGTTTGCGAGTTTACTTTGCGTGATATTTATTTGCACTACAATAGCTCAAAATTTGATTCCACTACAATTTGCATGTGATAACGTTTTAAATTTGAATTAAATGTAAATTAACGACGAATATATCAAATAACTAGTGAAAAATGTGAGTATCTGTTCGAGAAAGGAAAATAAATAATTATAAATTAAGATTGATTTTAATTTTGCAAATAGAATACGTCGATGAAGCTTAATTTTCAGTAATTCAATTAGATTGATATTTTTACAAGTCAATACGATTATTTTTTAATTCAATATTTTTATAATTATTATATACAATACTCGTGTGTATAATTGAATTTTTTTAATTTCGCAACATATTTGAAAAAGATTATAAATTTAAAAAAAAAAAAAAAATATATGTTGAAATATTCCAATATCGATATCTTCTTTTTGCTTGTCATCCATTTATACTATCTAGTTTTTATCTCATGATAAATTAACAACAATATTTAATTAAGGTAATTAAAAACTTGTTAGATAAAGATACTACTCAGATAAACATAAAAAAAGTATATAATTATTGACGTTATTGCAAAATTCAATACAATCAAACAAATTATTAAGAAGATTAGAAGACATCAAAATCAGAAATAATTCTAATAATCTTCAATCTATGTTTTCTCTTTGTTTGATATATCCCTATAAAAAAATTTCTAAAAATTGCTACGTTGAATTGTTATTAGAGATACTAATCTATTAAAAAAAAAAAAAAAAAAAAAAAA
>NW_006263346.1:1835716-1842100 GCF_000469605.1 Apis dorsata
ATTATTTTTCTACTTTTGACTATTTCTCCTCTTGTTCAATGAAATCTATGCTTTCTACCTTCATTAATAACCTATTATAGTCCAGCCATTATTCACAATGAAGATTCTTTCCTATGTACACCATATTTGACATAATTTCATCTGAACAAATTATACTTGTCTTCAAGCACACCTTTTGTACAAACATGCTCCCCCTTCCCCCCTCATTGTCAAAAGAACATATGAAAGGAATAACGTATTACATTTATATTTTCACTTCAATTATTCCAACTATTAATCCCTCCGTCTTCTTACTATGTAAATATCTATTTAAACACTCGTTTCATTTCTTTACAAAGCAATTATGAATCAGTCATTGACGTTCGTTGCCTCTATGACGAATCATCTTTTACCATGATAAAGCTTCTTTTTTACACGAATACAATCGCAAAATCGTTACAGTGGCAAAATCTACCCATCACTACCAAAAACACTACTTACTAATAAATACACAATCGTTTTTCTAAAACGATATTCCTCTTTACACGTATTCCCTTTATATCTATAATGTAATTTAGATTAATTTGTTATATTCGTGTCCATAATCCAGAAAATATCCTCGAGAATCGGGATCGCAGAGAATACAAACCTCTGCAAAGGGTTAAACGATCAAGAACATCGCGTCACGCGTAGTCTGGAATGTTTGCATTAATGTGACAACGAAAGTGGAAATGCTCGTGGAAATAGACGTGGAAATTCCTGGCATTCTCGTAATTTTCAACGACCACCTCGAGTCGATCTCTCGACTCGATGGAATTCACGAGCACAGATTTTCGCTGATGATGAAAACCCCTCTTAAATGAATGCACGCTCTTTGATATAGTTATGTAGCGCGGGCAAATCGGGTTTTTCTCTTCGAAATTGTATCGATAGCTATTTGAGAATTTTTCTTTTTTTTTTCTCAAGATTTCAATACAATTGAATTAAAACTATATATAAATAAAAGGTGAAGTTAAAATAGAAATGGAATAAAAAAAATTCCAACTTTCTTGAAATATATAAATCATGTATATGTACACCTTTTCAAATTCAATTATCTCGAAGAATTAATCTAATCAAGAATGAAAAAGTTTATTATTATTTTTTGCTTATAGTGATGACGTTAGAAAAAGAAGAAAAAAAATTGATCGCAATAAACTTCGAACGATTCAATTATTTTACTATATATATATCATAGCATTGAAAATTGCTTAACTAAACGAAGAGAACACGACGCAACAAGAATCATCCTTCGAACAATAGTCAATTGCCTTTTTTTCCCCCCTTTTTTACGTTTTTATCAAGGATAATAGCTCTCGATACGCGAAAGCCGATCTTCGATCCAACATTGTATTTCTTCGTGAAATGGCAACTTCGGATCGGGCACGATCGTTATTCGCATGGGTCGCAATGCGCGGCCGCAAAGTGCATCAACGATAGACGCCTCTTCTTCTTCTTATTATTCTTCTTCTTCGAATACTTTTCGTTTCCAAACTTTTCGTTACTTCGCGTTAAAATCACCTCTATCTCGTTTACGATCGATTTATAATTCGCTCGTAAATCCCTCTTAGAAAATTATCGGATAACACTCGAGTCTTCCGACCGATGCGTTGTCTGTTCGAGAAGAAAAAAAAAAAAGAAAAAATATTTATTACCGGATACCGGCGTTCGAGGACGACGTGATTCCTATCACTGATGATGTATTATTGGTATCGATACATCTATCGATTATCTTTCTAATGCGTGTTCGATTTGCATACAAAGGATGAAGGAAATTGAAACGCGTTGTTCTTTTTTAATTTCAGCGGAGTAATTTTTTTTTTTGTGTGAAAAATATGGAAATACGAACGTAAGATATAAATATATTTAATAGGATATATTCATAAGTGAAAAGAGTTTTCTTCATTTAATTATATCTTTGAATATATTATTGGAAATTGAGTTTAATAAGATTGAAAGGATATATTAAAAATGAATGAATTTAAATAAGAAATTGAAATTTCATCTTTTAATTTTGAACATATTTATTT
The DNA here is from genome assembly GCF_000469605.1 of Apis dorsata. NCBI lineage: Eukaryota > Metazoa > Arthropoda > Insecta > Hymenoptera > Apidae > Apis > Apis dorsata. The sequence continues at coordinate 1,837,765 of NW_006263346.1, forward strand.
TGGATATATAAAATATTTTTTTTTAAGTAATTTTTGTTATTAACGAAATTGAAAATGTACATGTATTATTTCATAGGCAGATAATTTTTGAATCCTAGTGATGTTTAAAATATACTTTCATCACGAAGTAAATGAGTAATAATAAACATTGGAAGAAATATCTTGTAAATGGAAGTTTACAGTCAATATTGCGACTATAATTTGTATTGTTCTCTAATCTCGTTCGAGTTTCGATTGTCTTTGGGTAAACATGTTTCAGACAAAGAACATATGTTTGCCAGCCTGCACTTACTGTGAAACAAAATGTGTTAGGGTAAAGCAGTCTCTAAAGTAGTAACTTTCAAGACAAAATATAGAATATATAATGAAGATATACCTTTTATAGCCCTTGAACAAGCTGTAAATCACGCAAACTAGATAGAAGTTTACCGAAAGAAAAATATTGCCATTATATCGTGAAAATATTTTTAAAAGTCAAATTAGAAATTTCCCGCTGCGAGAAATCGTAAAAATCAAGTAAGAAAGTAAAAGTCCTATAAATTTATTCTATTTACAACATTTTTTTTTTTACTCATATTATAAATATTCACTCATTTATAGAAAATTTACAAATTTGTAAAAATTTATAAAAAAACACGTAATGTAAAAAGAAAAGGTAAGACGATGAAGAAAAATCTTTCAGAAAATCTAAATATTTGTAAAAAATTTATTTATAACGAATTCTTTTGATTAAAAGAGAAAAAACTAAGAATTAAAAAATTCTTCAACATCGAAATCCCAACTTTAATTCACCTTTTAAATGAAAATTATAATTTCCACGATATAAATACGCAAATTGTTACAGAAAAAAAAATATACAAATTTGCATAAATATCCAAATTCAACGAAAAATCAATTTCCATTCATATTCCGAATCAATATCCAAATTAAAATTCTTCCAAAGCTGAAGATTAAATCGAAATTAAATCGATAAACTTTCGAATTTTATTCGAGAAGTAGAAAAACTCGATTCCTCGGGGACAGCTTTCTTTCTTGGGCTGGCCAATGATAAGACGATTTTCGTCGATCGAACGAGTTCTCACGATTAATCGTATCGTCGCCGCGTCATGCACGCCTATAGCGCACCGTAACTTTCATCGATGGCGAAAAAATGGTAAGTGAGCGGTCAGAGAGTGAGCATTAAAGTGAACGACATAAACCGTGACTTTCGATCGTTAGCCTCCACGTGTAAATCATCGAAGAAAGAAATTTCTTCGAGCGCCGAGCGTCTCTTCTCCCCGACCTGTTTTCATCGAAAGCCGGAAGTCGGAGGAATCGATCCTGGGGAGTGCGCGCGTGCCACCGGCGATCACAATCCGAGAACAACAATTCGTGAAAGAGAAGAAAGAATTCGCGTTCTTCACGGATTTATCGGGGGAAATTCTCTCAGAGTTCCATCAGGCACACTCGGAGAGTGGCTGTAAGGGAGCACGGCAATTAAAAAGTTTCTCCGCGAAATATCTCTTTCCCCCTTCTTCTCCTCCTCCTCCTCTTTCGTTTAATCGCTTAATTCGGCCGGCTACCATGAGCCATTTTTACGTAATCGCGCGAGGATTTCGAAGAATTCCCTGGGAATCGCGGCTTCAGTGAATGCGGCTGAGAAAATGGCGGGAAACGAGAATTAATTATATATAATTCTAAATCTTGAGAATCGCTCTTTCTTTCTTTCTTTCTTTCTTTCCATCTTTTGTCAATGTTGGCGCGTTTTAATGGCACGATCCTTTTTTACGGTTATTATTGTTAATGCTAAATTTATGTTATACGAATCTTGCCAATTAAGACTCGTTGAATCATTAAGCCAGCAAATACAGAACTTTAATAAATGTACGTTACATTTTCAATTTGTATTTATTAAAAAAAAAATTTTTTTCTTTTTTATCGGGAATATCCTACCATCCTTGTCTTATCACAATTTGTATGTAAATGAAATAAGATAAAAGAACGAATGATTCTTTTTTTTAAATAATCAGTCGTTTCTGCCTTTCGTCTCGACAAAATAAGGATAGATAGTTTTGTAAAAAAAAAAAAAAAAAAAAAATGTAGGTCGACTCGGTAATTAAAAGTAGTTCTCTGTAATTCGATAATTCGAATAAGGTACACATCTGTGCATCGTATGGTTCATAAATGAATTATCAAAGATATTGCAAAGCCTATATACTATATCCTAGGAGGGATCCCTTGCACGGAAAATTTTATTACCACGCCTAGGGTGCCCTCAAGGGTTGTAACCCTAATCGCCTCTTTGATTAATTTTTCGAAAATTGATCGTCTGGATATGGTCATTTTCTCGCCAATATTGATGTTTTAATCCCCAAAATGAGATGAATTATTTTAATAATCATTACCTTTATTGCACGCTTTTATTAAGAATTTTTATTAACTAATATGTTCTTGCCATTACGTTTTTTCATAGTCAAAAAAAAATTCAGATAGATTATCAATGTCTTGAAAGAGATACAAAAATTTAATATCTTTAAAAAAAATTAAATTGAACATTTATGGAATCGAAGCTTAAAATATTAATTTACAAAGAAATAAAAAAAAGAAAAATCATTAACATTGAATTAAAATTTCCTTTCGAAAGAATTGCAAGACTACAATGTGAAATAAAATTTGAATAAACATGCAGAAAAATTGAGAATCAAACTCGGCAATATAATGGGATTCTAAAAAATCCTATTATACTAAATCAAAAGCTAAATATCGTTTCATGTCACTGAAATACAAAATAAAAGAAAAGAAAGTTTTGTCCTAATCCTATTAATTATTGAGTAATGTTAGCTGGAAAATCTATGCTTTCAGTTAAACCTTTCTGACTAATTAATGTTAGGTCAGAGGATTTATTTATAAAAAAAAATAGACAAAGAGGTTAAAAAATGTATTCCATGTGAATCCCTCTAATGTCGAGTTTAAGAGGACTATCATTACGATATAATGGAGGTTGGATAATTCGTTCGAAAATCGATATCTAAACTGAACATTTATGGAAGATAAAGCCATCGAAATTTAATTCTAACATAGAATTTTAACAAACATAGTAAAGAATGGCCGGGAGGATCAAGAATTAAAATAAAAATTTTCATAAGTTTCACGATATATCAATATAATGCTAAACAACAGAACCAATTCTCATAGAGTGCATTTTGCATCCATGCAAAATGATCAGATATTACAATTTAAAGAATAAAAAAATAATTTTTATTCTTCGAATGTTCTTTTTATTCATGACTCTTTGTCAATTTAACAAGGAATTTTTATGAACACGCATTAACCTAGATTCTCATACTTAATTATAAATCTATTATTGATAGAACTGAACTCCAATTTTTTTATTATTCATTCTTTTTTTTTTTAAATAAAACGTAAATATCGAGAGGAGGCAACTATTTGTATTTATAGCGATCGTTCGAAGTAAATTGCGCCGCTAAATAAATCTGATCGTTGCATGCAAAAGGGTTAATCGACGATAAACCATGGAATCTTCCTCTTTTTTCATTTTTAAACAGCTTCTTCCTCTGTTCGACAAATTCGCTGATTATCCGACGCGACGTAACTCTATGCTAGATGAAGTTCCATGAAAACGACTGGTTAATTACGTTTCATCGGAAAATGAATGGTGTATAAAACGATAAATATACGTAATCCGGGCAGAGAAAGGTCGTACGACGTAACGAGCATCGTTTCAGTCGATAATCGTAGCTCGATTAATAGCAGTACAATCTAAAACGCGTTAATTAAACGTTTCAATTATCGTTGTCACTCGTTGACAACATATAAATACATGTAACACTATGTATCTTTTATCTTTTTCTTTTTTTCAAATCGATGCAAAGGATAAAAAGAATTTTTTTATTTAAAAAATATATATTTTCCAATAAAATCCCGAAGATTATTTAAAAAATATATATGATTATTGATAAGATATTTTTCAGTTTTTAATTCAATTTTAACGTGGAAAGAATAATTGAAATGAAGAGTGGAAATCTTAACTATTTCACAATTTGTTTTTAAAACGTTAATTAATACTCATTTATCCGAGAAACAAAGACAGATTAGATAACAAAATTTTCATTGCTAAATTATTAAGTTTCGTTTAAGATTAGTATCATCTTTCTTATTAATTTATTGTATATCTCTATACAAATTAATATCTTATCTTAGAATTTCAAATAAAAAATTTTCATACAACATCCTTTATTGATAAAAGCCGATTGGAAAAAACAAAAATGTTAAACAATCAAGAAAATTCTTTCAATAAATATCTTTATCAAACAAAAAAAAAAAAAAAAAAAAAAAA
>NW_006263346.1:1842402-1845074 GCF_000469605.1 Apis dorsata
ATTGTAATCTTTCGTGGAATCGTGGATCGTGGAATATAAGAAACATGTTAATATTACGAATTTTTAAAATACGAATTTCATTATTGTGTATTCTTTTCAGATTTGAAATTCAAATATTTGATATTTATATATATATATATTCAAACAAATCTCTTTAGAAAATTTAAAAAACGATAAAGATTACAAATATATAAATAGTGAGACACGTAGTAATTGAAAATCAAATGATTAAAATTTAGAAAGAAAATAAAAAAATAAAAAAAGAAAGAAAGAACTCGACTCTGAATCAATTCTCACCGAAATTTTAAAAGTTTATCAATAGGAAATCGAGCAAATATATTCCTGCAATACAAAATTTACGATAAATAATACAATATCGACGACAAGCTTCCAAACAATTTCCAAATAATCTGGATTAAAAACTGAAACGTGATCGAAAATCTTTCTATCCGCCTCGGAATAAATTTCCTTTACAATTTTCTTCGAATTCTCGAAGCGCGAGCAATCAACGATTTCCTGTTGCAAGTGCAACGGCCTTGAGACGAACTCTCACACCACCCCGACGTCCTTAGAGAGAAAGGACGTCCCGGAGGCCTTCCTCGGAGAAAGCATTTGCCTCGTCGAATATACGCTCACACTCACTCGGTCTATCGCATCGAAATTAATGACAATTTCCCTTCGCCGATCTTTTTAACGCGTTCCGGAATATCCGCCACGAGCTGTGGTGGTGGATCATCACCAGCTTTCGATCTTTCGCCTTCTTTCGCCCTCGGTGTCACCTCTTACTCCACTACTCGATTATTCGATTTCCGTAGCTCCTCCGTAGCTTTCCCTTACCGGTTCAATTATCATCGGATTATATTTTTTTCGATCGAAAATTACCAGCTCAATTCGATTCTATTTTTTCGAGCCCAATTAATTTGGAGAGAACGGTGAAAGTGCGGACGGTATGGTTTGTTGATTCCAAAGTGTCGATTTGGAATTTTGTTTACTCGAATTATAATCACCGAACATCGTTTTCTCCGTGTTCGTGTGTGATGATCTGTGTGATCATTTCTTTTTTTTTTAAATTAAACTTCTAGACTATGCACCGTGTTTGATTCGTTTTTAGAGAAATCGTTCTTTGAGAATAATTTGTAATATTGAAAAATATTGTTTGAACGATTTCCAGTAGTTTTCAAACTACTTCGAAATACATTGCTGAAATTCTCCTCGAATCAGCGTCAGAGAAAAGAATTTTTCTCGGCATTAGCGACTTTTCTTGAAAAGCGCATCGAAATGAGATTCACGATTTCTTGATTACGAGTTTTATCTGGAAATATGCTGGAAACGTGGCTGAATATATTTGCTCGACTTTTCATCGTCGTTTATTTAAAAATTTCTAGGGAGACTCGTTTTTCTCGCAATTTTTTTTTTTTTTCGTAGATTGTAAAGGGTTGTTAATCGATTCCAGAAGCCAGACGTATCGATTTCCATCACGTCGAAATTGGCCATGGCCTCGAGGACGATGCAATCTCGCGTTTTCCCTCGGTGCAGCTGCAAGGACGTTGCTTTCTCGATGAAGTTTCAATCGCGTTACAGCCCCATCAAACCGCGCCAGATGGAGGCGAACGATGAAAAATATGTGAGAAACGCCGATAATGGAAACGAAAGGAAGGAAGGCGCACCCTCCGTTTCGAATTTTCTTCGAGAGGAAACTATAGAGAGAATATGAGATCTCGGTATAAAGAGGGAACGGATTACGTAAAACAATGTTTCCTAATATAGGGAGATATGATTCGAAGCGTGTGCAGTATATATTTTGGACTCGAATATTTTCTTTTTCATTGAAAATTAATGATATATATATATTTTATTATCAAGATCAACAACTTGTAGGCTCAATTGCATAAAAAGATCCAAGAATTCGTATCATCTACATCTTATTACAATCTTCTCAAATTGTACTGACATTTTACTTACATAATTTTTTATTAGCAAATAAATATTTAGTACTTTTTTTTTATGCTAGTATTTTAATTCTATCCATTGAATTCTATTATATAAAACCATCCATCGCGCAATAATTACGTATGAATTTTAAATTTTAAATTCGCGTTATGAAATAAAACGGAGAAGTCTTTATTAAATAAATTATTGCGTTTTATAAAATAGAACATTATGATTTGCAAAATTTATATTTTAGCAAGATCGATGTGGATTCCGTATACGTTACTTTATATTTCATTTTGTTGATTATATCTTAATAATGCGAACGTTTGTAAAGAAAAAAGCCACGTTTTATTAATTAACCAAAACCTACTTCTGCCATATGGGCATACGCGAGCTCACTTTGATTTACGTCTTTTTCGACTTGCGGCCCGCTATTTTAGAACCAATTAGAACGTAAATGCGGGATATACCGGTAAATCACTTCCTCGTTGTTGGAACAAGATTTTTCCTACCAAGGAAATCACAGTCAATTAAATCCTCGAGATACCTTCAATCCCAACCTCGAACAAAAACACCTCGAACATGTCGTAATTCATCTTTCCCAGATTTATCCTCTATTTATCCTCTTCGAGAACAGTTTTCCTCCACGATATTCCCCGACCTTTTCGAATCAGGAAAGAACGATCGAGGAGGAAAATTCGTATTCGTAAAAAAAAAAAAAAAAAAAAGAAAAGGAATAT
>NW_006263346.1:1845415-1846849 GCF_000469605.1 Apis dorsata
GAAGAAGGGAGCCGGATGGAAACATTCTCTCGAGGAGGGGATCCGGAGTTTGAGACGTGTGCAGCCGTGGAATAAAGAAGTCGCGGGCCTTTTTCATCGCGCCGTTCAAGCTTTGCAACTGCATTCCATGCCGCGCCACTTGCACCTTTTTTACCGCGCTTTTACGCGCCGACTACGCGGAATTTATAGTTACAAAGGCCGATACAATGCAACGACGTCTTGACGCGAGTTAAATAGTATATATGCGAGGCGGACCACGGCATTCCACGGATTATTTCGCGCGCGGCGATCGTGAATCTCTACTCGATATTCGTCAAAATTCATCGGGCGAGTCCCTTTCGTCTTTTTCACCGATAGGGTTTTGACACGTGATCGCGCGAAGAAAACTCGTTTGGCCGCGAAAGATAATTATCCATCCGCTGAATTTTATTAGTCGGAGTTAATGTGTTTTTAGTTAATTCATTTTGTTGTTTTAACCCTAGAAAGATCGAAGTTCAAGCCGTTACAATAGACAGGAAAAATAAAGAATTGAAATGAGAAATTGAAATGAGAAAACTTTTTTTTTTTTCAAATTTCATAAACGGGCTCATATATACATATACATACTTCGATTAAATTTTTCAAAAACTTTTTTCAAATAAAAGAAAAAAGAGTAAATCAGCGTATAAAATTTTTTGAATCTATATACTCGGATGGCTTGACAAGCAAACAGGGAAAACGCATCGAATGGTAGATAGTTCGATGAAAATTGATGTTCCTAGTTTTTCACGCTCGACTTGCATGCGAAATAAAAAATCGTCGCGTTGAAAGAACGCGTGGAAAAAGATATTCGTCTATCTATGTACATCGATAAATAAATCTTTCGAATTGCTATCATTGTGGACATTATATTAATTTTATCATTTATATTGCTGATTCTATCGAAAATGTTAGAAATTTCTACGATATTTAAAAAAAAAAGTGTGTAAACAATCTGTATTAATTCCATAAGAGATAAAATTATAATTAAAGAAATATTCATTTTCCATCAAGATAAAAACAATATAATATAAGGATAATGTTATAATACCGATAAATATAATTCTCGTATTAAATGTATTATTCGATGAATGCGATCATAACGTAATTAAATATTCCAAACGTAATTAATTCACCTCTATAACAATCTAACCAATAAATATTCGCGTAGAGATCCAATTACCAGCTCTTTCGGAAATATCCCATGTGCGATACGCGTTTGTTATTGTTCCATTTCGCATACGAATTGATTCCGCGTTGAATATATACGCGCGTCCAGAGAATAATTTGAGCTGAACGATCGGACGATGGAACACGGAATCGTCGTATGAATTCTACTCTCGTGGCAGCGACTCCCCCTCCCCTCCTCCCCCCCCTCGATTTCTCTGGCTCCGCACGAAATTTGGTGAAAACGCT
>NW_006263346.1:1847175-1851582 GCF_000469605.1 Apis dorsata
TCGGTCGAATATAGCACCATTGAAAATGCAATTTGTCGGAATCCGTGCGAATTCGAATCAAGCGATTATTGCAAACGACGAGCAACAATTTACTCGGAACCAACCAGATTAGGGATTTTTTCTTCAATGATCATGCGAGAGATGAATGAACGACGAATTTGTTGTTTCCAATTCTTGTTTTATTTATATTATCTTCTTCTAGTTTTTTCTTTTTTTTTTTTTTTTGAATATAAGATATGTGTCTGCTACACATATCTGTTTAATTTGATTCTTCGTTTAATTTCCTTGTTGTGTATATAGTAATTAATAATAATAATCGCGATACATTATAAATTTGTTTTTGCAATAATTTGAAAAATGAAGAACAATTTCATTTCATAAATTAATTCTTAAAGAGATCAATATATATATATATATATTTTTATATGGCACTAATTCTGACTTCTTTCTAAGCCTTTTGTAATTCTCAGTTCATGCTTGGTTCAAAGCAGGTGGACGAAATCCTCCATTCGAGGAAACCGAATGAAAAGAACGATCAAAGGAACTGCGTAGAACTAAATAAAATGAAGGTCGAGAGAAGGGAAAGGAGGGCCGCGAGGTCTTCAGAAAAGAGAGTGGCCCTTATTTCTATGTGAATCTCGTCGTATGCACGTGAAACGGGCAGGTGGAAGGAAAGGTTCGTTTCCAAAGTATCGTTTTAGGTGATTCAGGTCGGACAAACGAACTTGACGAGCAAGTTCACTTTCTGTCGTTATTCGATACAGCTTAAGCAGCTCGTTTCACCTTTTAGAATATTCGAAACATGATCTTTTTAATCACGAATTTACCGTCAGTTTTTAATCAATTGAAAGATTTATTATTATTATTTTTTTAATAATTCTTACGCACAATTTATTTATATATAATAAAGAGAACAATTTTTTTACTCTTTATTATATAAAATATAATTAAAGATTATAGACTGCATAGCTTCATTGTTTAGCAAGTAATGATGTAAGTCGTTAAATTATATGATACAGATATATCCACTTACTTTTATCCTTTTATCTTTCTTTATGCACTATATATGGCGTAATAATAGATTAGTGTATGTCCTTTCAAGGTTATATAATAGCAACGATCTTATAACCAGATTATAGACAATAATACACTACCAGATTTTAAAACCTATAAGAAGTGATTTTAGTGATTTTCATTAAAAAAAATCACATAAAATACATTACTTCAAAAATAAAATTAAAATGCATTTAATTAACTAATTTTGAATTTTTCCTTAAAATTTTTGAAAGTCTAACTTAAGGATTAAAACTTAAGGATTAATTAGAAAATAAAATAAAAAAATATAAAAATTCTATTCTTTTTATTCTATTTCTGATTTTTTTACGATTAAATTTTATGGCTAATTCCAGAATTCATAAGAGTCCATCAATTACGCGATACTTGACGAGGTAGAAAACGCGGCATTTAGCGAGGTACTGTTTTAGATGCTGCAATAAGAGCTGTACCAACGCTGAAATTTTAAAAGAATAAAATCTGCATATAATTGAACCTCATGTTCGAACGTCTATTGTATTCTCAATGATTTTCTTATCAACATTTTTCTCTTTCAACGAGAACGGTACTTTTACACGGTATCATCAACGACGCAACACCAACATTTAGGCTTGAATCTCAAAGTGTGACTTAATATATGTATATCGCTTGAACTTTATGCATCAGTTTTATTTAATTACGTAACGAGCACACGCAACGCTGATTCTTCGCGTGTAATTTCACCTCTATTGCACATAAATTGCATGGCGTATCTCGCATCTCTCTCTTTCTCTAACTCTAGAACGTATATCTAACTTTCTTCACTCTTGTCGATCGATTATTCTCGAAGAACGATATAATTTGCGCCCGTCCCTATCCTCTCTTTGAATATCCGATCGAAGTTAACAATTAACCGTACCATCATCAATGATCACAATCGATTTTTATAAACGATAAACAATTCAGTTAATCAAAATTCGAAAAAAATTTGACGTTCAAATTTTTCTTATCATGTTTTTCAATATAATTTTATTTTCCTTTTATTTTTAACGAATACGCGTAAAAAGTAATTAAATTTCAAGATTTACTATTGTCATTTCTATCATCTGTATTTATAAAATATATTGAAAGGAAAGAAATAGATAAAAAATAAGAATTTAAAAAAAAAACCACAAGATCAATTTTTAATCATTAACATTATTTCTTAAATTATTTGCTTTTCCGGATAGAGAAAGGAAGAAAGGAAGGAAAAAAGAAAAAAAAGAAAGAAAGAGGGGGAAAAAGAAAGAGAGAGAAAGAGATTCATCTTGACCATTCACTTTCACTTCGCGCAATTTATCGCAGACCGCACGCTAAACTCTAGATTTGCCAACGCGATTCGTCGATTCCAATGCTATAGAACGCAGTGTGATGGTGCGTACACGCGTGCTATTTCACCGTCTCGCAGTAATGACACTGACGCGCGTGTAATTACATTTCCGGAACGCGTTCGAGCGCCACGGCGTTGTTAAACTTCGCGCGGCGCATGCGTGTGATACTTTAGAGATCGTGTTACCTAATCAGGTCTGATAAGTGTGCTCGTCGAACGATCAAGATGACGAAGACGATTATATACGAATAAATTTCGAAACCAAGAGAAATCAAGGTATGAAGAAAAAAGTTTTAAAGTATTATGAAGAAATGTAATTTTTAAAAAAAATTTTTTTTATTTTCTTTTTTCGCATTCATTAAACTTTTCAATTAGTACGAATTCTTGATAAACATCTTCAGTTGATAATTTAATTAACAAAATGTCAATTAAATATAAATTTAGAATCATTGTAACAGATAAAGTGTTGTGGAATAACAAGATATTTCTGTTATTTAAATTAAAAAAAAAATTAATGAAAGAAATTTAAATCTTTGATTGTTTGAGTTGATAAGGTCAATAGTTGAACAAGTGTTAAAGGAAGAATCATAGAAGATACGATATTTTTGTTAGAAAAACTTGAAGAACATGTTTTTCAAATTATCACAAGAAAGAAAATTCTTAGGTCAATAATCACAAAATGTATTTTTATACTAGTTGATAAATTAATTAACAAATTAATGTTTTAACATGTTTACCAATAATATCTTGAATTTTTTTTTCTGAAAAATTAATATTTTCAAAGAGAACTAACAGTAGAAATAAAAGATTAATGAAGACATTCTTTTATTACTTTGAAGATATCAATAATGTGTTAAAAATAAAATAAAACGATAATACTAAAATCTAATCTTTTTCCAATTTAAAATAATATTGAACAAACAAACGAGTTTGATACAACAATCTATGGTAGCATAACAATTTATGTAACGTTTTGTTTGGTAAGCAGTAGATATATCTTTGAATAAAATATACGTAGTATTTGAATATTTGAATAAAGAAAATGCTAAACAATTTCAAGCTTATGTAATCTTCACGCTAAACCTTTTATAGATTTAACAAGGTAGGTAAGGTCTTGAAACAATAGAATATTTTACTTTTTATATCAAGTTATAAAAAGAAAAAAAAAACGAATAAAAGTTTAAAATTATGAAAATACAAAATGAAATTTATAAAATTTTAAATGAAAAAAATAATAACGAATGAAATAAACAGAGAAAGGGGGAATCCAACAATGAAATAGCAACAAGAATGGTAATAGTAAGGGAATCAGACAGTAAGAAAGGAAGGGTTGAAATGAAATAAGTTTTATTGTTATCGACAAAATAAAGATGTCGCCACGAGGAAAGATGTGTTTCTACGAGACACATCTGTTTCCTAACCATTGGCAAAGCTACCTCGATCATACGTATTGCTACTTGAAAACCAACGTGCAGAAGAATCATGTCTTCCGGAACAGAGAAACTTAATTCAAATAACGTCGAGAAAGGCCGATTTCTATTTCAAGCGAGCAGCGCTTCAAAGCATAACGAGAAATACGAACGAGATGAGAAAACCTTCGATGTGGTGAATGCGGAATCATAATAATCGCGATGAAAATAGGGATCCATTCAAAAAAAACTTCAATCAAAAAAAGAAAAATATCCTCACGTCCAACGTTGGCAAAAGCCAACGTTTGCTTGTATTCCGCGAAGAAACTGACTATAATCGTCTAAACCCCAACGCTTTCTAAATGTTTCGCTCGTTAAAAATACGCGAGCGTTATTTCTCACATCGAATTCATATGTATCATTCAATGCGGCTATGAAAAATCAATTTATTTTTGTTCTTATATATAATAATTGAGTACGTATGATTATTTATGGAAATAATTTAGTATTCAATGCTTGAAAATTAATATGTATTTAATATGTATATTAAAAAAAAAAAAAAAAAAAATTTCTTTTCAGAGAAAAAAAAAACTGTTT
>NW_006263346.1:1851761-1853233 GCF_000469605.1 Apis dorsata
TATATATATATTTCGTTTTCTTCATCTAATAAAATTATTTTTCTTTAAAAATATTCGCATCTACGACTTTCTAATTATTTCGAATAAATCTAGTTTTATAGTTCTAAAATTATAGCGAAACCATTGATCAAATACGCTCGGCAACCGGTTAATGCGCACGACAGGGACTATTTCACGATAACTTGATTCGAATCACGAGGCAATACTTATTCTCGGTTTGTAAAATTTCCAGCCGTCGGCGCGGCCTGTTCCCCTGGATCGTTATTCAAGTTTCGAAGAACAGCTGTGCTACTCAAAGGGGGCCCCACGCCTCTTTTCTTATGGGGTTATGTGCCACGTACCCAGGTCGAACTGGCCTCTGGGAGCCCGGAAGGCCTGTGAATCTTGCGTTACTTTTTAAAGAACTCTGCACCATGTTCTTGTTTAATCCATGCTTTTTTTTTCTCAAAAAAATTTATACAATCTTTACTTTATACAATCATTAGAAAAAAACAAAAATCATTGTATCATTGTTTACAAACGTGTGATTTAAATATATTTAATAATCAAGCTTGAAATAAAAAATATTACTTTATTTGAAAAGAAAATAGATGTCTAAAGAAATTTCGAATAATGTTAAAATATTAATTGTTGATATTTATAATTCATTGTCGAATAAATTCTATTTAAATGAATTAATTTCATCTTCAAGTATCTACTGTGATTATAAAAAATTATGCAAAAAAATATTAATGAAAAAATCAAATAATTAAAATGAATTGGATATTCTTTGTTTAAATGGTCAAAAATATTTCTATTTATTATGCTCGTTTATATAAAATTTACTTTAATATTCATAATTAATACCATTGTCAATATATAAGGCGTCTTTGGCCTGAATTATTTGATGGCCATAAAATTACATTGCAATTCTCTTTCGTCGTTCAACAGCCATACGTATAACCATAGATACATGACACTTGACCGCAGTATTATGCAACTGTACTCGAAAAAAAAAAAGATTCGAATCTAATACACGTGCTGTATTTCAAAGTAATATCGTAGGCTTTTCTTATTTTTTTCGCTATTTATTATGTCTTTCGAATTATTTGCTCAAATAATATGAACTGATTTCATTGTAAAAAACATTGCATTTTCCACAAATTAGAACATTCATTTTATTTAACGCGTTAATTATCATACTGACCACCAATGGCGTTGCGGTAGCCATTAATGAGTAGTAACGGAATTAAGTGAAATATTTGAACTAAATAAACGATTACATTTAATATATTACTTTTAATATAAAATTATATATATATTATATATATATTATATTATAGATTATTTTTTATTATTTTTTTTTTCGTACTATATAAATATAAAAACATATGAATTTAACTTCTAGCAAAGAAATTTTGTTAAGACATATCTCAAACTTTACGAAAAAATTTCCTATGAATTCACTAAATGAATCAGAATATTTAAAAGAA
>NW_006263346.1:1853405-1863716 GCF_000469605.1 Apis dorsata
TCCAATTGCAATTTCATGAATTCTTTATGTATATCATTTATCGATTTGGAGATAGTTTGTACTTACTAAGCAAAATTTTTAATATATATTTTATTATATATTATTATATATATTTAAAATATAAATGTGAATTATTTATTTCTATTTTTATCTCAATTTAATTTTAATTTTTATATATAATCACTAGGTTATGTAGCATTCATAATAAATAAAAATAAAAACAAGAAATTGTAAAATATTTTACATTTCAATGTTATACAAAGTTGATCAACAAATAATCGTGTAAAATTTGCAAATTATTGATTAAGAAATTGTTTTAATTTAAAATTTGTAGAATAATAAAATAAAAATATTTAAATATTAAAATATTGATTTTTATGTATAAAAAATTTATTTATAAAATCAAATATGTAATATGCATATATATATATATATATATATATGATTCAACTAAATAATGTGGCTAAAAAAAATGTGATTATACATATTAAAATAATAAAACGTTGAAATATTCCTAATCAAAGATAAGAAAAACTCAAAAATAATTTTTTATTCAAGCAACGTATAAGTGATAAATCATTGAACTGACAAGCGACAAGAGTAACATATGGAAACAGAAGATTCACATTTTAATTTACCAAGTTGAAAAAGTTATCATAAAATTCACATAAACTAAAATTTCAAAGTATATATAAAGTTCGTTTTGAAATTGCATTAATCGAATCGATTCATAAATATGTTCAAATGACATACGATCACAAATTAAAAAAAAATAAAAAAAAAAAACGATAATCCACATAAAATTCGTATAGATATTTTTATGTTTTCAATTTTTATCTTTTTCACTTTAATTTGATTTTTCTTTACATATATATATATGCATATTAAGAACAAAAGTATATTGAAGCTTTCTATATAACTGGCTTTAATATAGATATATTTTGACGAAGGGCATACGCCCCTTTGACGACTTTACTTTCGAATCTAAGAGGTTAGAATTTGTCAGGAAGTATAAAACTCGTTTAAATTGAGACGATTTTTTCATAATAATAGCAACATACTTATATCATTTTTTCCCTGTCTATTTTTTATATTCTCTTATATTCTCTAAGGTAATTTATAAGCAGATAAACGTGAATACAATATTTATGAAACCGAAAACCTAAATGATGGTCAAACATAACCTTCATGAAAGTACAAAATTATTATTGTAGCGAAAAAAAGATATTTTAGAACATTAGCTATGATGAAGAGAATTAAAAGAAAGTTTTACAAAAATCACGCTTTGCAATATTAAAAGCAAATAATTTTTAAAGATGTTTCAAATAACACTGATTTTAATGAATTCTATTAAAAATTAGTATACATAGTGAACAAATAAATCAATGATTTAACTAAATTTTCTAAAATTTCCGCAATCTGAAAATGAATCAAGCAAGTGAATTGCCTTGTCAGTCCCCTTATTACGTAATGTCATTGTCAAACCATACGGATATACCGTAATGATGTAGTCGAGCGTAACTTGATGAAAAAGACACTTTTAATTGTTTTAAATTGAATTGTGTTCGATTTTTTTCTAACCGTTACAAGCTAAGAAGGAAAAACGTGGAGCACTAAGCAGCTGCTAACAAGCCAACGTGGCCTGATATTCTTAGTTCTGATATCTCTTTCTATTGTTTCTATCGATGCCATAATAATTATAGGTTCAAATAAATTTATATTAATTTCTGTGAGCAAATATGATAATTCTTTGATCGTATAGTAAAGAAATTTTATACGAAATATGGCAAGCGACTGACGATCGGGTGTCTCTTTTCTTGGCACGACATTACGACACATGTACGCACACATGACTGCTTCGTGACGCGTGCAGAGGCGCGTACATATACATACATCTATATGTATATATACGATACAAGTTTGCAACTCTAGCCTATACGTAAGGAAAAGATATCGCTAAGAATGGCATGAAAAAAGAATAATATTTACTTACCCGATTTCTGAGAAAGTCCTCGATGGCACGTTGCGCCGAGTCGGTGAGTTTCACGAAGATCAGGGACTTGTTTTCGTGAAAATTACTGTGCGACGACAAACCATACTGGACACCTGCCACCAGCGCCGCCATTTCTCTGTCTCTCAACAGTGGGTTCTCTCTCGCACACGTCCCCCTCGTAAAAGCGCACACAGCTGACGTCCTTGTTGGTTAAACGAAACACTTTTTTTTACCTCTACTTGTTACCCCGCGATACGAAACGGCGCATACTACACGGTGAGAAAACACTTGCCGCAATGATACTTTCACTCGGAACAAATCGAGTAAAGACGAAGAGAAATAGAAAGAAAAAAAGAAGGTAGAGAGGCACAAAAAAAGAGAGAAAAAGATATATAACCCCCCCCCGAAATAGAGGATTCTTCTTACACGAAGCTCTGGCACACACGCGTTTTCTTTTGTTTTTCGACGCGGATCTTTTTCACGATCTCCACCTTTGCCACTTCTTTACGCGGTTCGTTTTCTTCGTCACGCTTCGAAAGTGGTAACACCCGCGCGTAGACCACCCTCTCACACGTTCCTGGTCCTCGTTTTCTCTCAACCGTCACATATTAGCGCACCGATACGTCTCATTTCAGATTTTCTCGCAATTGGATACGTTCAAGAGAGAGCAGCGCCCGTCGTTTCGCCGTAAGGAACTACACAACTACACTTTCGAACGACCACCTGGTAGGTGGGGCTTACGGGAGAACCGTCAACCAATCCCGATTTACACTCAAATAGCATGCGATTGTCGATTCTACTGTCCTCCTACGGTCGCAGCCAACGATCGACTGACAACCTTCACTTGCATCGTCTGATTCTTTGGATACTGCTGCTGCCATCTATTTTCAGTTTCGATAATTCTACATATACAATTTTGTAAAGGGATAAAATAAATTAATTTTAATACATGTAATTTAATGCTTAATAGAATTTTTTATACTTCATATATATTCAGTTATATTACATTTATAAATCATATATTCAAAAAATAAAAAAAGAAAATAAAATAATTTCTTTTTTCTTTTTATTTTGTTATTATACTAATATATTTATTTTGATTTGAATTTATCTTTGGAAACTATTTTTGTTATATACATATTTTTATTTATTCTTTTTTGTTATTAATGTTAATAAATAAGAAAAATGATATTTTAAAAAATCATATATTTATTAAATATTTAAACTGTGTTCAATTAATATGTATATACTATTTCTTTGAAATAATTTTATTTTTTATATGAAAACAAGCCTTAAATATGATAATAATTTAACCAATTAAAAATGTATATCTATCTTATGTAACTGGTGTGGCAGCACTGGTAAAGTTTTATTGTATAAAGGTTATATTCAACGTAATCGCAAAGAAAAGTTTATTATTAAATTTGAATTTATTTTTAGAATTTAAATATTCAAAATGATTGAAAAATTTACACCAGGAAATTTACTATTAACATCTATATTTGTTTTTTGGACGTACTCAATATATTTTGAGCCTCGACGATATCGTTTGTACCACTTATGGTCGAATCCTCACTATTCTTATGCTCGTGAGATAGAATTGGTAATATAAAATATTCTTATATAATTAATATATTTTATAATTAATGTTTTTTATTTAAGAAATATATTAATATTAATTTGCATTGAAATACATTTGTGATTAAATTTCATTTTAAAAGATTAAATATTTTTTAATGATTTCTATATTTTTTAATAATTTTCGATAAATATTTCAAAAATTTTTTAATTATTTTTAAGTTTAAAAAACACTTAAATTTAACAATAATTTATAATTTATATAATTTATATCAAAATTTTACTGTATTTTAACTTAAATTCTGATTTAAATCTAATCTATTTTGACATTTAATCTAAATTTAAATTATTAAGATGTTTTATTGTAATTTTAATCATATTGTTTTTTAATTGTACTATAATTGTGATTAATTTCATATTTTTGTTCATTTATTTTTTAGAATTAATCAGAAAATAATTTAAAAAAAATTCTATTTGGAATTATTAATTGAGTATTATTAAAAAGAAGAAATAAATAGAATTTTTATTATTTAAAATTATTTTTATCAACTTTAAGTAATTATGTTATATGTATTAAATAATATAATATATATAATATATAAATAATATAAAATTTTAAATAGTTTTTAAATAATATAAGATTTCTTAATATTTATAGAAACACTTGGGTAAAGTATACGTACCAGGGGAGCACTTAACTAGAAGTATGTATGAAAAAAAATGAAGCAAAGATTTTATATTATACAATACATGTATAATACTAATATATATACATGTCAATCAATATTATTGTAGTTAAAACATTTAATAAAATACATGAAAAATATATTTGTTCTAATTGATATATTTAAAATATTTTTAATGATATAATATATTTATGACATATGCAATATAAAAAAAATTTATATGAAAAAAATATGTGATATATTTTTATATTTTTATTCGTATATAATTTTTAGCATATTGCTATAGTAATTTATATCATAGATTGAAGAAAATATATAATTAAAAAATCTATGAAGATAAATTAAATGTTAATTAATAAATAATAATCATATATTTAATTATTTTTTATGTATTTAATTATGTAATTAAAATGTCTATGTCTATTGATATGTATATATTGAAAAGTCTATATATTGAAATTATTTTAAAATAAAAATTAAATTAATTTATGTGATAATATTATATTAAATAAAAGGAGGTATTTAAGTAAAATATCTTGAAATTCATAGAATTTGAAGTTTTATTAGATTTTTTGAATTACCTTCCCCTGAGATAGCTTATTCCATTAAGAAAGCCATCCTTTATATCAATCTCTTATATGTATATGTATACCATTTTATATCATATAATTTTTGTTCCGCTGTCTATTTAAGAGCACCCATTGGATATGATAAATTCATATGAATGAAAATTAGACAAGCAGTGCAAATGTTTGTAAGAATAAATAAACATAAATAAATTGAATGTTTTATATCAGAATGTATTGTATGTTAATGTTGATAATTGTATTAAATCCTATTTTGTGACAATAATTGCATTTTACATAATGTTTCACTTTTTAAGAAATTAATTAAAATATATAAATATTTTAATTTGTATACAGAACAGATATTATAACAAGAAAAATCTTGTTTAAATAAATTGCATTTTTGCAATATACAATAAATAACATTATCTTAGATGCTAAGCTTTATTAACATTTACAAAAGAAAAGCAGACATTCTATGAAATGCTATGCTATTTTTTTAGCAATATTTCATTTTAGCAATATTATGTAATTTTGGATAAACAAGAATGTATGTAAAATTTCATACAGAATTGGTCGATTTCTTTTCTTAACTTGATATGTATTGGATTTTAAATAAAAATGGAAAATATAAAGAATTAATAACATAATGAGAAAGAATAAATAACATATAACAGATGAAATATGATAACAAAATTATCAATGTACCAAAACATAAGAATTTTTAAATTCAATGAATGTGTATTTTGAAAATGTTTCATTTTGGTTGATACTTCGCGTTTCTTTCATATAAGTTTTATAAATAAATTTTATAGAAAAACACGTAATTATGTTGTTAGATTTTTGCTAATTCACTGAAACACAAAACAACATCAGATCGTGAATGCATAGCATGATCATGTATATGTACAAGTGTTTTATATATATATATGTAGTATTACAAGCTATTATTATTGAAATTAATAGATAAAAATAAAATTTTTTGGTACTATAAAATTTAAACTAGTTTTTATTATTAACTTTTCTGTGAAATTATTAAATGCCAAATTTGACGCTATTTTTAATAGTTTTGAAATTGATAGCTTGTAATATTTCACATAAATCACATATATATGTGCAATTGTGTATGCAATATATTTTGCACGATTAGTACATAATAATATTTTACATGTGAGCGTATTATAATGCAAAAATTACGAAAAGATAATCGAGACAATAAGCAACGTTTCATATAACATGAAAATCCATATTATAATTACAATGATGGCAATGATGATGATGGTTAATGTAAAAATGAAAGTGATAAAAACAATGTGATAAAACGATCAGATATATAAATTTTTGTTTTCATCATCAGACGAAAATCTAGAGGTCTTTAACACAACGTAAAAATTAAATATAATTCTCATTTTATCCGTAATAAAGATTAAAAAAAATTACTTTAATAAAAATAAAAAGAAGAAATTGATAAAATCATTTATATACAATATGTATATATGTGTATTTTATTTCGATGTATATTAACTAAATCTAAAAATTTTTAAAAAATTAACATACAATAATAATTTTTATTAAAGTAATATAAGAATTTGGATTATGATTAATGAAATATAAGTCCTCTAGATTATCGATGGTTTCGATAAATTTCGTACAGCGATTATGCATTGATGAAACATTGAATCACATCTTAAAGTTTATCTAATATTTCATGATAATGAATATATTTTGGTTTTACCTTTCATGTAAAATATGATGATATGGAATGTGGTACAATAATTCAACGATGATAAAACTCTGGTCAACTTTCCTCGTTTGCATTTTATTCACGCACAATATCACCTTTTTATACTTCATTTAATTATTTAATTGATCGATAGATACCAACTGTAACAATTTTTTTCATATTTATAATATAGTTTGCATATTCTTGAATAACATTGTCATTTAATCATTCTCTCTTTCGCTGTTTTATATTATATCATGTCGTTTTTTTAATTTATTGATCGAATCTTGTTACACACGTCGCCAAACAAATTTGTTTCTTTTATAATTCTTTTTAAGGATAATTAAATAAATAATCATAATCAATTTTTTACATATAGTTTTATTATATCGTTAATCACGATGCACATTCTTATAATTGAATCTGAAAAATTTGAAAATTTCGATAATTGTTAAAAGTTTAAAAAAAAATTAAGTATTATTTTGTTAAAATGAAAATAAATAATATTATATATATGGTAAAATATAATTTTTCTTAATATCTCTTTTCTTATAAGAATATGAAATAAATATGACAAATATATATATAAAAATATCGATCAAATATGATAAAATCATTGTGATTTTAATTTTTTCGATGACATATGTACATATTTACTCAAATATGGCGAAAAATGATGAATTTCATTAAAATATAATATTTGATAATTATTTTATTAATTAATATTAATATTAGAATTAAATTAAAATTAAATAATTAATTCAATGTTAAAGAAAATAAACGAAATATAAACAATTGATAAAATAATAAATTCGAAAAAATACCTGGCAATGCTGGCGTCGCGTGCGTCAATCGATCAAGAGAGATACCATTTTTTAAGGATAGAATCATAACGAAAAATCGTGCACACACATCGTTTAGAGCTAAAAAGATTTGAACTACATAAATGATTCAAAGAATAAGCTCTTAGTGCAAGTGAACGAACGAAAGATAAACGTTTATTAATAAAGATCTGGGATTTGGTATTTTTTTTTTGTGTTGAATGTGCGTGTTTGTCTCTGATACAATTGCTTTTAGGTTCACCTATGTATATTCGGAGGCTGCGCAACGGTGTGTTGTAATATAATTCTTCTCCCTCTTCATTCGCTTAGTTTCGCGTTAAAAATTTTGATAACAATGGTATTCTTTACGGGAACGATGAAAATGTACTCGTTGAGATATAATACCTAATAATCATGCAGTCATCCGCACGTACGCACAGAATTACGCGTTTCGTTATTATTTTCTTTTTGCATTTCTTGTCACATGATTACAAATTTATTCCTTAATATGCTTTATTTACGAAACACAAACATTCTGCCATTTTTTTTCTTTTTTTTTTTTTTTTTTTTTTTAATATATTTGTTAAGTACAATTATATACGCGTCGTACGATTTCTCAAGCATAGTATTGTCAACAATTGTGTATATATTTGTTCTTTTTTTCTTTTTTCCTTTCCATTTGTTAAATGGTTTTTTCTGCTAAATGTTCTCATAATACAGCAATCTGAAGTCTAGTTTTCGAATAATTTCCTTTCTTTGGTTCTGCGTCCATGGTCAGCTAGTGAACGCAAAAGTTCGCGATGACATCTCATGCTCTCGTCGAACAAGAAATACGAACACTTAACCTTGTTTCGTTATATATTTCTTTTCTTTTTTCTTCGATTTTTTTTGAGAAGAATAATGAATCGATTCGTGCAACGAGACATTCAATCACAGAAAAATTTTTTCGATTTTCGCATTTATTTTCGATTGTATAAATTTAAAATATATAAATGTTAATGATATATTAAAATGATTTACGGATATGCATTCTCATTATGTAATAATACATTTTATTTCTCTTCTTTTTTAATATTTTTTTTAACCCTTTAGGGACCATTCTATTTTATATATATATATATTTTTTTCATTGTTCTTTTATATTCTTTTTCTTTCTTCGAATTCAAAGTTATTAAAAGTAATGAAATTCATAGACTAAAGGCTAGGTCTATTATTAAACATTCATTTCTAAACATTCATAGCATGCATCACGTTATTATAATAATCTAATAATACTAGAATAATATCAATTTTATAAATTATGTATTAGTACCGTAATTATATCGATATCTTAAGTAGAATCCAAGATAAAGCACTTGAAAACTGAATTCCGTTTGAGAGTCCCAGCAGGGTTAAACTTTTATTCATTTCAAATTGAATCATTGCAGAGCACTTTTGTATCATTTCTTTTTGAATAATATATTTTTGTGCAATTTTTTCTTTTAGATCAGTCAATACAAAATAAACAAAAGGACAAAATGTTATAACAACGATTTCTTTTGTTTTCCTATGACTGCAAACTATATATAAGAAGCAACATTCACGCATACCGTTCACGTGAATTTGGACAAAAATATCACTATTAAACGGTAACGTGAAAATTCCTAGTCATTTTCTGTCCCTCGTTGCTCGTCGAAATTCCTCTCTTACCTGATTGATTATTCGACGATTACTTTTGCGTTCCCAATATTAATATCATCATATTCGTGTCATTCTTATATTACCGATCGATTACATAGATATTGTGATAATTTATCACAATCTTTATGCAACATTGCCATGGTATCTTTCGCTATCACACCAATGAGACTCTTCGGACGTTTAACGAGTATAGAGAATAGAAATCGAAATGTCTTTTAAAAGAGAAAAATACTGTTGCTATTGGGAACGGTGTTCATGTGCTTGATGTGTATATGTATATGCGCGCGGTATATTGTGTATGTACAATTATGTTCTATATATGTTTGTCTGTTTTGTGTTACATGTTACATACTCAATTCAATTGTTTATAGAGTTGGTAAGTTGGCATTTAGGATAACAAAAAAAAAACAAATTTTTCGATATTATAATAATTTCTTATTTGTGATAAATTTTCGATCATTACGCATGCTTATCTTTATGATTGTTTGAATCTATTAGAAATAATTAATAGCTAAATAACAATATAAATTGTTCAATACAGTACAATTGATCCATCTTACAATTTACAAATTAATCAATAAATAACTAATAGATAGACTTGTATTCTATCCGTGTACCAACTTAGCAGTTCTGATTGTTAGGTTATACCGTGTGTGTTTTTTATTATTATATGTATAAATGTTTATAGGTTACGTGAAATATGTATGTGCGAGTGTATACGTGTGTATATGTACTTTAAGGGTAGTAATTATCACAGAATACACGAGATATTTTTTTTTCATTAAGCTTACGAGATATTAATCGAAGCGGAGAATAGGAGGAAAAATTGGCGGTCAATCCCGTCCACGAAGCGCAATCGCCGAACGACCCCAAAACTTTTTAGCGCAAAGAAACACACAAAAGATTGTTCCCGTTTCGTCGACGGACTTGGCCTGGTTGCCGAATTCGCCAACCCTTTTTCATTAATTAGTATGTACTTAGGCAGCGGAGAAAATAGACACTTTTACAAATGAAGATGGTGGCGAGATCGCGGATTCGTGTTTCTCTTTTTCAATTCTAATTTTTCCCTTTTTCTTTTTCATTTGTATTTTTCTATATTTTCTATATGCGTATTTCGCTGATACCATGTCGTTTTTGTCTGTGTTCGATAAGTATGGTTTCAAATTCGAAATCTTTTTTCGCTACGTTCGTTTTTCTTCGGTCGAAGGCACACTAGATCGAAGCAACGCGAACATTGCAAAAAAAAAAAAAAAAAAAAAAAAAA
>NW_006263346.1:1864060-1925731 GCF_000469605.1 Apis dorsata
CGAAAGTATTTTAATCGAAATTGGTATACAAATCCATTTAAATTTACGCATTTTAATCACGTTAACGAATAACGCGCTAAATCTGATGTTTACAAAACAAAATACGTTTAAATTATAATGTAAATTTTCTCTATTCTGTTCTACAATATTTTGTAATGAGATTTAAAGATATATTGATTTATGAATGATTAATTCATTGTTATTTTTTCTTTTTTTTTTTTGTATTCAATTGTGAGATATATGATTTTTGTCGCAAAATTACATAGTAAGAAGTAATTTCAGAAAGATATGCGCTTATATGCACAATATGTTAAACGAAATCCTATGCAGAAATTCTGTGCTTGATTCGTGCCGCGTATAGACGCATGCATCATCCGGATATGGTAAGCGCCTGATGTAAATACGTAATTGTAAATATAGCCGAATGTTCCTCATTTTTTGGATGGCTCTCTCTCCAGACGAGTATCCCGCGCTCGCAACTACATCAGCATTTAGATACTATACACAATACGTAAGTATATCTAGACGTACTACGTAGTAGAAACTTTTTTTGTGGATATAATCATTGTAATCTCTGGAATTGTATATCTGATTGACCTGCGAAGGCCGGAGAATGAAATTTATTTAGTTTCAAAGTCGCGTGCATCTTTTTTTTTTGTGTTATTATTAGTTTCCATCTTTCGTTTATTTTTTCTGCTTTTTTTCATTGTTTTTCCCTTTTGTTTATTTTTTTTTTTTACTTCATTTGCAAATTTCTCGGGAGATCCGATCGAAGCTTCGTGCAAGAATTGCAATATGTATTCTTAAACAAGTGTCTTCAAAATTTTCGAACGACGTTAAATGCGAAATGAAGAACGTTAGAGTGTCTTCCGTTTTCGTTTTTGTAGCAGATTGAGGGATTGTTTAATGCGTCCGCCCTTAATTTTCTCGATTTTTCTTTTCTTTTTTTTTTTTTTTTATATATAGTGGGGGAAGTCTTATATCAGAGAATTGCGGATTTCAATCTTCGTAACGAACCATTTCTATGAATGGACAATATTTGATCTATTTACAAGAGTAATATCGATGAGATATTTTAAGCGAATAGAGAGAGAAGTATTAATGTCCACTTTTTTTTCTTCAAAGCTTGCGTTCCATCTTGTTGTTTACATATTTTATTCGCTCACACAAAAAGCAATGATCGTCAAGAGGAAAAAGAGTCGAAGTTAGATGATTATTTAAGTTACCATACAACTACCACGATATAAAGTTTAATTTCGAAAAAGTTAGGCTGTCGATTCATAGAAATAGTATTTTCTAGTTATAACAGATCAAAGACCGGATTCTCTGTTTCACAATATTATACACTAAAAGAAAATCTAAGGCGGACGAAAGTTCTATTTCTTTCTTTTCTTATTATTTTTTCTTTTTTTTTTCTTTTTCTTTTTTTTTTTATTTACCTTCTTCAATGGAACGGAATATCAATTTCTTGTATAAATAAACATCTATATATCATTTCGAAGATCTTCGAAGCGAGACCAAAGGTGATTCACGGAGAATGCTTCGAGCGGACCTCGTATTTGTTCACCAACAATAATCAGACTCATACGATCTCTTGTTAATTCTTACAATAAGAACGTACTTTACATTACAATGCCTATTTATTACTAACGGCACATCTCGAGTAACGTCGTGATGTGCCTATTGGTCGTACGCAATGCTACGTTAAACTGTTATTTAGAAAAAACTTTTTTCGTCAACAATGTGTTTCACATATCTACAAGAAAACTCATCTTCCCAAACAAACGGCCTAAAACGTCGTCTCTCACAAGGGTCTATATATTTATACTTAGTATTACATCTCCTCGTTGCAGCACGATTCGCTTTTCAATTTTGAAAACACGTTTGATTCGCGTTTTATATTTGCAACATGCTTATGTTCACGGACCCCGATTCGATCGTTCTTTTATTTTCTTCTTCTTTACTATTCACAATTAAGCTGCTTTCTCTTCTTTTGTGAATCCATACAGGTCGAGGTCTAATCGCGCTGGATACATTTTACGATTTTCATTTTATTTCAACTTCGTTCTCCTTTCCTTATGTTACGAATATTTACCAAATATATTGCATACTGGCAGCACTGTTTTCACATATCGCGTCTATTCAGAACACTCTCCAATACCTGAGGTTTCGTATCCTCCATCTTTACGGCACTTGTTTGAACAAAAAGTTCGCCGTCTTGGACGTTATTCTATTTTTCTATCGTTTGTTTCGAAAGGGTGGGAGGAATCACCCTTCCATTTTTTCTTTTCTCCCTTGTTTGACTTCCATTGGACGAACGTTTCGATTCGGGGCTCATTTTAAATATATTCACTCGAAACCCTTCCTTCTTGTTTTCTTTGTTTTGGTTTTGTTCTTTTTTTTTCTTTTTGTTTATTTGGTTTATATAGGGGACGGGGCTAAAGCTCTGTGATTCGTAAAAAAAGACAGAAGAACACGCTCGACCGGAAGCTGGCTGCGAAGGAAGCAAGAAGAAAATATGTCACGCGACATGCTTTCTCGTTCCCTCACTGACCGACGATGTTATCATAAGAACCGAAAAGGATTCGGCCGATTGTCCTTATCGGTGATCTTTTTTTCTTGTTCGTGTTTTTTGTTTCTTTTTTTTTTTTTTTTTTTTATTTGTGTTTCATACATTTTCGCATATGTTGCGGTATTGCTCGCACTTATTTTTTTACTTTTTATTTTCTTGGTTTGTTTTTTAAAGACTTCATTCTCGACAACGACGGCCGAACGTTCTATAGTTTCCCCTGTGGACAATGCCCCTTCTTTCCTTCTCTCCTCCGAGCTCTTTCCAAACTCGAAGGACGCATCGCTTCGCTGTCGTGGCTTTAATGCTGTGACTTCGAGTCTCAGGTAGGATTCGGTAAAGGTGTTTCCTGCCTGATGTCACTCTTCAGTTTTACGAATTCCTTTGCAATTTCATCGTTGTTCCTCTGTGAAAGAATTCTCAGGATTGTCCAACCGGTCTCGTCCATCTGGATTCGTTTGCCAAGCGACAACCAACAGGCGCAAGAACCTTCTTCGACTATATCCTTAAGCTGCATCACTGCTACACCGACTAATCTGTCTTCTCTGGCAAAGCAATAGTCTTTGCAACAGATGTGCAATTCGTAGAAGTCCAATTGCTGCTGCTCATTGCCGATCATGCTGGATATATTGAAATAATTACGTCAATTTATTATGCAGAGAAAATAAATCAAACAAACAGAAAGAGTTGATGGTGAATACCAAAGTGTAACTTATTACATTTAGGCATTTATATTTGAATACTCACAAGTCGAAGCTTTCATTGAATTGTGGTGACCAATTATTGGTCTTGGATTTTGTTGATTGTTTCCTCTTCTTTCCAGTTAGATGAGGTCCGATCAAGTTTACTTCAACATATGGCCTGAACATTCCTGTAGCTAGTTGCCACTTCAAATCGTTTGCAGCGACAACTAAAAAGTATAATTTATTAGATAATATTATATAAAATGTTTGAAATTTTGAATATAAGATAGATTATTGTGATTGCAGATATTTTATAAAAATTTGGATGAAATATACCTTTGACAGTAACTTTTTGTTCGCCAGTTCCAGGATGCGTGAAGAGATCTACTTGAATACTGACTTCTCCAACTGAGCCTTCCTCCGTGCCAGCAGTATCTGGAACTTTATTAAGAACAAGTTAGATTTCATATATAAATTCAAAAATTTTTGTCACTACGAGAGAGAAAAAAAGAGCCTTGCTGAGGCTTTATTCGAGACTAAAATTTTGAAATCGAATACTAAAATACTATATAATATATGAATAATATCTAATTCTAGAGCAGATTACATGCTCTAATCATATGCATGGAATTTTATATCTTTCATCAAAAAATCAATTCATCAAAGAAGACGAAGTTGCTGTGTTGTTAAAAACACATGAATAATCTCATATCATATAAAATTTATAATATCTTTATACAATAATAAATTTACTAATTTACTAATCGGCTTCATTATTATTTTATGAGCAAGGATTAGTTTGCAACAATTTAATTGTAAAAATTACAAAATTTAATTTTTAAAAATCTTATATCTCATTGTTTTTACTGGATTATGCATTTTGATAATTACGATTAATGATAATTAATTTAACAATCGTATGGATATCTAAAAAAAAAAAAAAATAGAATTGTTGGTTTATCTGTTATATATTTCTTAAAAAAAAACAATTTAATTGGAAGATGATATGGTGAATTGACTGTGATAAAGAAAATCTATAGGTGTTTAGGTGTACATTTGTCAAAGCTTAAAAAAAAAAAAAATTATTAAAATAATGCTTAGTGTAAAAAACAATGTTAGAAAATGGCAACCTCTGGAGTATGTGTGATATATAGAGTATATATTCACAAATTTATATTATTATTGTGTAAGTATACATAAAGTATAATTCTAAAGTG
This sequence comes from Apis dorsata, assembly GCF_000469605.1. Taxonomy (NCBI): domain Eukaryota; kingdom Metazoa; phylum Arthropoda; class Insecta; order Hymenoptera; family Apidae; genus Apis; species Apis dorsata. Next base: position 1,868,530 of record NW_006263346.1, read on the forward strand.
TAATTTGTCATTTATTAAGAAAATTATAAAAAAGATAAAAATTAAATAAAAAATAAATTTTTAAATATGGTATGTAAATGTATCATGTGTACACATAATTGTACAAAGTAAATTGTAGAAAGTATAAGTGTACCAGAATAGGTTGGTAGTCATTATCAAGTGAATCAACAACATCGAGATGAATACAGCCTTATAAAAACAATGATAGATCATGCAAATATCATATTGTTCGCGGCCATAGAAGATAAGTGAAACATTGATCATTCGAAATCTCGAATTCTGAGTCCAAAGTTATGAAGTTTCAAGTGGGCTTTCCAAGATTATAGGATTTATATCTTCATGAACTTATGAATTATTAGATTATGGAAGTTCGAAATTTCACTAGCAATTAATAACCCTCTTAATGACCTATGATCTCAACTTGATGAAGGATGGCATTCACTAAGAGAAACTATGGCTTTTAGATCCGAAGGTGGCCATTTTCTACTGTCCATTATTTTGTAGGTTTTCGGTAGTAGCAGCAACAGCAGTAGTAGTGACAGCAGCAGCAGCACTACCTAATACAACTATCGATCACCGAGAAGTCTTCAGGACACGTTTTTTATTTCAATTTCATTTAATGATAAACGTTTGCTATGCATCAAGAATCTGTATTACTGATTTGTATTATTTATGCCTTTATAGTTCATAACTCAATTTTATACATAGTACATAGTACCGAAAGAGTTGTGCTTACAATCTGAATTCTAAATTTGATTGAGAAAATTCCTAATTAATCCCGAGAAGACAGCTCGGTGCACAATGCAATCACAAACAGTCCACTACGTCCTAAAATGAGCGCCTAGGTTCGAAAGTGGCCGGAAGTCAGCGAAGAATTCCCTTCTGCTCTAAGGTGGCTAGTGCTCTCCGATACCTTGTCGACTCTCTCGACGAAGAGAGGGCTTGCTCTGGCGAAGGGGTTCCTCGAGGCTTTCCATACCCTCGGCTCCTTCCCCTTCGTCGCCACCTCTTTCGCTGCTCATCGAACGCTGACGCTGACGTAGCTTTGACGCATTGTTCAGTGGCACTGTCGCGATAATTTCGGTTACGTCGGTTGTATTTCGTACGTCGACGACGATTTTTCCAAAAATGTCGCGGTGTACGTGTGTGTGCACGGATTATCATAAATGTAAAAGAAGCGTGTGTTGTAGATTTATTTTCTTTTGCTTTTATTCAATTTGATCTTAAATTCAGTGGTTAATGGAAATTTGATTGGGCCAAGTTTTTGTTAGATTATTGATGAATGGATAAATTTAATTTTGGAAACTCACGATATAGATAGATATTCATAAACAACGTTAACGCAATAAAGTGGAAATCAATTTTTTGGAGAGTCACTTGTTTGTTTTCATAAAATTTAATTTATTCGGTCAATTTAGATTCGCAACTTGATTGAAATTTTGCTAATTGTTATGTGTGATGATAGATATTGTGCTGGAAAATTGTGTTAGTTCTTTTTTATGTGAAATATTTTTTTTTGATTATTTCAAGTGGAAAAAATATAATGATTTCTTTGATATTATTTTACTTTGATATTTTCCCCTTCATTAATTAAAATGAATAAAATTTTGTGTTTAGTTTTGATATACTATCGTTGATACTTATAAACAAAAGATAAATAAAATTATAATTGCGTATATAATTTTGATTTTCAACATAATTATATGATTTTACCTTATAGCTGATGAAAATGTTTAGATGATTTAATGATGTTACCGTTTAAAGGTGAACTTACCTTGATTGACCTGAGATGTGACAAAAGTCTTGATGAGTGTGTCTGTTGTTTGCGTATACAGACTCAAGGCATATCGCAAGCTTTGCAATTCCGGTGATTTCTCTAAGAATGTTTTCTTCAAACCATTGCCACCTGCGTGGAAATACAGTTTAATGGTATCGAGGGCAACCTCGAGGACTGCACATTGTTTCGGCGAAAGATTCTTTTCTACTTCCTTCGAAATATCCTGTATGTAAAAATAATATATTTATAATGAAAATTTTCAATGATATAAAATATATCAAATTTTCCTCGATATAATAATTTATATATCTTTTAAAATATATTAGTTATTAAATTATACACAATGACACACCATTACACCGCTCAGTGCGTTCTTCACATCCGGTTTGCCGGCCATGTGATTCTTAAACAATTTCGACATGTCTTCTATCTTAGCATTCGCGGCTAAATTCTTCGCATTATCTGTTAGATTCTTGAACATCATCTATAAAATGAACAGTAGCAATATATTTAATTTTATTAACTCGATTAAAATTTTTAGAATAAAAATTTCAAAAAATAGAATCATACACTCTTGTCTGACATAGGTGGTAGCACCACCGTTTTCTCCAGAATCCTCATGACGATCTTCCATAATTCTTTCAGCAACCTCTTGAGCACAGTCTTTTCACAAGATTCAGCATACAACGACAGACTTCCATCGAGAAGATCCATAAGAGGACGCAATACTTCGTCAGCTTCGACAGCGACGTTGTTTCTTTGAGCAGGTTGCACTTGTCCACTACCTTTAATAGCTAACAACAGATCTCCTAATTCTTTCACGGAAGCTGTTATTCTTGGTTCCAAACTCTTTGCGAAAAGCATAGCAAGATCGTCGAGTGCTCCATTCAATTGTTGTTGAAGCTCTTTCAAAATGTTCGCCGCATCCTCTTCTAATTTCTCTCCACCCATCGATTCGAACATCTTTTCTAATTGTACTCTCAATTGCTGAATGTTGTTCATGAGAATGCAAGCCTGCAAGAAAAAAATAAAAGTACAATTTGTTACAAATGTTTAATTAAACCAAATTTAGTTATCGAAAGTACACACGATTCTTTCTTCCTTCAGATGACTTGGGAATTCCTTCTTCACGATATCCGCGTATGCAACCAATACTTTCACAATGGTCTTTGCAAATCTCTTCATATACCTCTTCCAGATTTCCGGATCTGGACACTCCAGTTTGGAGACCACGTCGAAACACTGGGTTAATTGTGTGAAGACGTCGACGACGGAGACACTGAACAGCGCGTGTTCGCTGCTCTTTTGGAACTATGAACAATTTTACATACAATATTAAATACAGGTGTATAATATAACAAATATTCTATCTATAATTAAACAAAATGAAGATAATCGAAACGCTTAGAATGAAAAAAAAGAAAAAGAAAAGAAACGCTTACTCCGTCCTTCTTGTCTCTGTTGAAGGCACCATGGAGATATTCCAGTGAGACGTCATCGTTCTCGTTTAACCATTGCATTACAAACGGCTCGAACCACGCAGGGTACTCAGGCACAGCGCCTTTGTACGGCGGCACATCCTTCACGTAATTCGTATGCAACCATTTGACCTTGAAATGGAGGTTCATGTAGGCCGAAGATTTGCACAATCTGTGCTGCTCGTGCTCCTCCAACGCGTATTTCATGTCCACCGCGAACAAGGACCACATAGTGGCCGCCGACAATTGACCGATGTTCAATTCCTGGGGGAATTGGTTGAGGACGGGTGCGTAGCTGTTTTTATCCTCCTCGATCACCGAAACGATCAACGCGATCAATTTATGCCAGAAATCCAACGATTCCAAACGAGGGCCGTGATCCTCGGCGTCCCTCTTCGCCTCGTTCGGATCCACTTGGAATTCCCTGTTGTAGATGTCGTAGCAATTCTCGAACAGGAACTGGTAGGTCGATCGAAGACACGCCTTCACGCAATCCTTAACCACGGTGCTCGCCCTCGGCGGGCTGGACAATTCCAAAACTTTCATACGGAAGAATGTGATACTCGTGAGAAGATCGACCGTGCTCTTCAGGTCCATCAGCTTCTCCTGGCTCGAGGCGGGGAAGTTATTTCGATACATCGAGAGATCGATTCGCAGGGAGTTGTGCAGCTGATCCAGTAATTTCACGAACTTCTCTTTCTGGAATGCGAAGAAATGGGCCGTGAGGAAAGGATGGAAAATGTATTTTGTATCCGTTGTATCGAGTTTCCATAAATAACGAATATCCGTCGGTCGGAAGAAGGGTCCAAGGTTTTCGGTTTGGCCGAGATCATTTATCCAATCCCAAAAGTTATCTTACGCTTATCTCGCGAGAGAACGTATGTGCGAGATTTGATCCCTTTGGAGCAGGAGAGAGTTGGGGAGGGGAATAGGACGAAGTATGGATCCGTATGATAGATTGGGCTCGCTACGATAGCTTGCAAGTTGATAAAGTATGATATAGTTGAAACGAAGTTGAAGGATTAATGAGATTCTTCGCTCCAAGTTATGATATCTCTTTTTTATTCGATCATTTTGATCGCGAGGTAATTCTTTTTTTAAGTGATAACAAACGTTTTCATGAAATAAGAATTATAGTTATATTAATAGATAACTCTTATATTGATGTTTGTAAACTAGTATTAATTCCTTTTTGTTTATTTGTTAATATTTGGAAATAAAAAATTGATTTTTTGACATTTCCTGGTCTGATAGATTATATAGTATATTAAAAAGTAAATACAAATTTTATTGTTTACAAAATTTCGAATTCATTTTCTTAAGTTTTTATTTTTTCGAATATTGAATTTTTTCCAAAATCTTTATTGTGATTTATTTTTGGATATAGGATAATTCAATTATAATTCAATAATTCGATAATATTGTTTACGATTTGTAGGAATTTATTCTATCCCAACGTGCTCATAGAATCGTAGAATAAAATATTCAAGAAAAAAAACGAACGATCAAAAAGAAAAAGAGAAACGCGTGATCTTCAGATTATAAATAATTTGGTAAACAATTTCGTCGAATGAAAATTAAATAGTAACTTCAATAAATCTATCGATGATCGAATATATTTCATTTACTGCATTCACTTACTGCATTTATTGTAAATGAAAGAAAAATAATATATTAATTACTTTTTTCATTATATAATGTTTTATCTATCTTTTTATTGATCATTATAACTTCACAAGTTTGTTTGTTTCATAATATGTTTTCTTCAACCTTTTTTTGTTAGCATCAGCTATCTTTTTGTTAAGGTTTTCGCAAGATAAAGTTATTGGATCGTATGTCTACTTGGAAAGATAAAATCATACATAATTCAACTCGAAAACAGGAACGATCGTTTTTTCTTTCCTGGCAACTTTTTTGAAAAAATTTACATTGTTTTACTGGAATGAGTCTCTGTCACGAACGATGGAATCTGTAATTCCGGGATTTGCATAGTCGAAAATTTTAGTTTCCTCGAAAAATTTTCTCTCTTTAAATCATATATCAACACCAGCATTTGTCAAAAACAAAAATACAGTTTATTTACAACGATATCATCTTTTTATATTCATATATCATAATTCTGTTTAACAATTTATCTGATTTTTTCATTCAGTTTATTCTTTTATCATTCTATTCTTTCTTTTATCATTTTAAATTAATTTATACTACATATTTATACTCAAACATGTAAGGATTATTTATAAAATTACTTACAATTCTATGATATTAAATGAGAATACTTTGCTTCATAGGATTATAATAATAAATCATTATTTGATTAACAATTTCCATTGTATATTTTGAAAATTCAACAAGATTCCTATGTAACATAACATAAAAATAAGAAAAAAATCTTAATTAAAATTTTAATTAGACCGTATTATCAATTTTCAGCTATGGTAAACTGCGAAATAGAAAAGATGGGGAAGAAGAGGATAAGGAGTAATTTAATTGAAGGATTTCCACGAAGGATACCACGAAATTGATGGAGTCAAGAGTGTATCCATCTATCTGGGTAACAGTATAGAAAGAGATATTTTTCAATCACGGTATTTTCATCCTCTTTTATATCAAACTTATAATAGCAATGATATGCGTTTGTGAGATACTTATTTGTTTACGAAAGTCCAAAAAACATATATACAAAAATATATAAAATATTTAAAAATATTAAAATAATCTAATTATGATATTTACAGGATCCATTTCTACTATTATGATGAAAATATAAACGTAACATAACATCCGCAGTCTAGAAATGAGAACCAATCTTTTCTTTTTTTTTCGAAAACTCACCCCAAAATTGCTGGCGGCGAATCTATCACTGGCCGAAACGGCGGAACTCGCGCTTGTATGGGCATAGTACGCGTTTATGTTCGCCAACAGGGTGGACATCACCGCTGGCACACCTGGGCACAGGTACTTCGTGGAGAGGCAGTGAAAATGTCTGTGAAAAACGATTGAAAAATACGAGATGAATCTATGAATATTGATAGAATATTGATAGATTTTTTATGTGCTATTTAAATTATAATTATTTCATGATATTCTAATTTGTATGGACTCTTAAAAAAAAAAAGTAAAGAGACAAAACACAGCAAGTACTTAATAAAATTATCCAATATCGATATTTCAGCGATATTTTAAAACTTGTGATGTCCCAAGGGGAGGCTAGTGACCTAATTTAAATTTTTATATATTTTTGAAGCTTTTACACATAATACATTACTCGTCTCAAAATTTAAAAATCACGTAGATACATTCTCTTCATTAAATAATAAAAAATAATTCTCTTTCTACCATTACGTTAATAAAGAATAAATGGAAAGTTGCAGCGAAGAGAGCTCCAAAAAAAGATCATCGAAAAAGGTCACATGGACAAAAATAATATATTAAACGTTCATTAAGAAACACCGCTCAAAGGGAAGAGGAATAACCGGGGATCTTGATCAAAGTGACAGCTAGAGGGACCACACATCCTCGTTGATACAAAATTCCCAAAGAATTTGAACTGTCAAATAAGCACGACTCACGTCATTGCTTGGTAAATGCTCTCGATGCCGTATCTCATCGCGAACTCGTCCACGAGCTCTTCTCCTGGTGGATCGAAGTACACCTTCCAGGCGTCATCACCCTTCGCCTGGGGCAACGCGACCACCCCATCGTTCTTCTCGCACAAACTGTGAAACAGATTCTCGTGCAGGCATGTGTATTGCACGTGGTATGGAGCGACCTTCTCCTCGCCTTTGATCTCCACGCTGATGTGCAGCCTGATCGCGCCGGAAACCGCGCTCTTGTCCGTCCTTTTCTCAAGGTTATACCACACATCCATCTCCCCGCTCAGTGTCCTCACCTCGATGATTGTTTGACCGAGGAAATCGTCGCTCTCCCTCGTCAGTTTCTGCCGTAGCTTCGACTTCAAATCGTTGTCCTCGTCCCACACTCTCACTTTTATCCGGTCGGACGAGTTATGGCATTCGCTGTAAACCGGGAAAACGAGAGGTTAACAGGGTTTCACAGAGATTGGATTTGCCGATTCGAATTGTTCGCTCATCCGATTTTCATTTCAGGAAATTGTTCAGGTGTTCGAATTCCGCCCGATCTCCCCCTTCCGTTTAGATGTTATATAAATAGCTTCGGAATATGAATTATTTTCTCTCTTTTGGGAATTATTTATTATCTATTTAAAAGAATATTATATTAATATATATATCCGTTTATTGATCGTATTTTGAATTAGGAATAAAATGGTTTGGAGGAGACAATTTTTTTTTTAAATAATACGGATTTTGGTATCGATCTATTCTTTAAAATAGAATCGTATATCTGTTTTTTTTTTATATCATTTTTATTACAATAATTTCAATAATTTATAATTATATTTTCTCTTTCGTTCTTTTTTTTACGGTATCAGGTGAAACTCGCGTAATGAAATTACTCACAAGTAGAATTTCTCGTGCCAAACAGGATTCAATTCCCTCGGCATGGTCCTAGTTCGCTTCTTCACTTTGCCGACTTGGACTGTCACGTACGGATCAGATGTGCCGCTCTTGTCTTTCGCGATCAATCCTTGAGCGCAGATCACTGTGAAAGTTATGCAAAATCGATGATTAGACGATTGTTTCACACCGCTTGCCTATCCCGATACGTGCTCCAATTATTTCGCCTAATTTGATCCCCAAGTTTTTTTTTTATTTTTTTTTTTTACTTACCTGACAGAAATATTCATCCGTTCTTCATTAGATAATTATTTATTTTTTTTTTTAATAATCTTTTAGATAATTTATTTATTTTTTTTTTAACAAGTGTTGTTACCTGTTACTTGTCTAAAGAAACGAAAGAAATGTATCTTGATTTTTCTAAATTAATATATTTCATATAATTGATCTTTGATCACTTGATATCACTAATATCTTATAGTATTGGCAATGAATTATACGATGTTAAAAAGAAGATTTTGTATGATGTTTATTTATATGTTATAATAGAAAATTTTCTTTCAACTTTTCTCCTTAACATATTTTTCCTCCTAAATTATTATCATTCATTGAATTACAATAGAACTTCATTTATATGCGGTTCAATATGGGAATTCGTGGAATCAGATATAAATCCACCGATTTAATTTTTCCTTACAAATAATACTTTCTAAAAATATGATTTTCGTTCAAACGGAAAATAATTGGAATTTTTGTGAAAATGGAATCAATCGTACGTTAATAAAATAACAAATAAACCAAGTTCCATCGTACAACTTTTATTTTTACTTCTCGCTACCTTTCCTAAGTTACAAAATTCGCACGATCTAACCATTCAAATTTCAAGAGTATTAACGTTGGAAAAATGGCGGATCACCGAGGAACCATTGAAAGAGCAATAAAATCAAGAGAAGATAAGAAAGAGGATTATGTTCTCAGAAAGGATCGCGCTATTACGATCTGTTATATCGGTTCAATTCGCCTTTAAAGCCTTCACGATTAATCGTGAACAGGGGGTTAGGTTGGATACCAGTTTCAAAAAAGATAGCCTATACATATCTTTTCTAGATGCAATAAAACTTTTAGTTGGCAAGGCTATCTAGAATTTTATTTGTGAACTTTGCGTGAATACATCACGTTGGAGGCAATCAGAGAATCATTTCTATTATATCTTGAATGGAAGAAACGTTGCACTCAATGATGAAATTATTTTCAAGACACGAAACACGAAGACATAGTCAGCTCATGAAATTATGTAAAATTGGAATTTTAAACACAACTTTCATTAAATTTTAATTTTTCCAATCGTGATATCTTTCAAGAGATTCACTCGATGATAAAGATTCTTACATTGATTTATATACATTGTTATTAATATTAATTTATGATAAATAAAATCGTTTAAAAATTTATTAAAAAACAGAAATGGAAAATTGGCTGAATATATTCCTCTTTAAAATCGTATTTAATTCACATTTGGTCCCGCGAGATGCGCCGATTAATAAACATTTACATTCATTCGCTCCTCGCGTGTAATTTAACAAGAGGATAAATATACTTCCGTGAAATCGCGATTTAAAAAACAAAAAAAAAATGTTTAAAAAATGTTGAACCGAGAGGAATATTTGAAAAGCTTTTCAAGAATTCATCCTGCGTCCCGGAAATTTGCCTGGTACGAGTTTACAAAATGTCTACTTTCGCATGACTACGCGAGATTTTTGTAAATATTCCTCGCGGGAGAATTTAATCTCATTTGTTCTTTATATTTTTTTCTTTTTTCTTCCGTCTCCTTAGATGTAACAGGTAACCGAATTGACATTTGCCTCTCTCGAGTTGTAACATTTACCTCTTTGACTCTTCGTTGCATGAAAGTTAATTAAACGTTAAACGAATGGATAACATAATGATCTTTTCGTGAATATAATTTATACAATTTATAGGATTTACTGCTTAAACATAGATTTTACCACGAGTAGAACTTTTCCCAATATTAAATTCTTCATATTAAATTTATCATCTTGTAATAGAAAGGGGACAAAAGGGGGAAATTTCGAAAAATATACAAGAAAATCATTTAAGATCGAAAATAAAAAAAAGGAGGGGAAATATTATTATTTTAATGTCTTGTTGAAACAATTAGATTAATATTATTAGTGAAATTTTGTAAGTCTTGCAATGATGGCAGACTTTGTTGAATAAATTCCAACCTCTTAATCCTCGATTCACTAATATTATTAATTATAAAAAAAGTTATTGTACAAGGGACAAATATAATTACGTGATTAATAATCATCGATTTCATATTTTCAAACGATTTTCATACCGATAGGCTCATGCACATCTAACAATGTAACAACCATCGAACTCGGAGGTCACGATTTCTTGGCAGCGTGCAAAAGCTCGGCGTGAATCGTGTAGGGATGTACATTGAACAAATATCGACGATCCACTCCGAAGTTCCACTATTAAATATCCAATATCCTGTTTGTAAATCGTTATATCTTGGAAAAAATTCGAATCAACACTTCGAAGCGGATCATACTCTTAAGATTAAAAAACAGGAGAAGTGTATGTGTACATATACGTATATATATTATACTAATTTTAAAAAATACATATTTATTAATTAAAATACGTATATAAATATACGTACACATACACACGGTGATACACACGTACGGGAAACACACACATATATTTATATATCATATCACAGGTATCGACGTTAACGTGCTGCGATTCGGACAGACAGACAGACACACATGCCCATGCTACTAACTCGTTGAATTCGCACACCGCTTTATTGCAGCGGGGACGATCGCCGATGCTTGCCCGTCCTCGACGATCTCGTACCGTTAAATCTTCGAGTCGTGGCCACGCTCAAATCCACTTCCATGGATGTCGACAGAATCTGTGCGAGTGCTTGTGCGTGTGTGTGTGTTTGTATGTGTACCGTTCGCGATCTAATATGTTCGAAATATCGTGTATGTATAAATGTAATGTAATAAATAGGTATAAAGCTTCCTCTCTTTATATAACTCGAGAAATAATTCGAGTGTCCTGCTGTGCCTTTTGCATTTTGAAATATCTAAGAGTTGAATATTGTTTTTTTTTTTTGTTATTTTGGAGATATCTTGATGACTTATTTTAAAAGCAATTAAAAAAGTAATTTAAAATGTATAAAAATTATGTTGTACATAATTTGTGATTTGTGTATTGTGTCACGTTTGGAGATATCGTAAAGTGAACTGTGTTATCCGATGATGTACATATGAATATAAATTTTTACGAATAATATAATCATATAGGTACGTTCTGAGAAATTATGCGTGATCGATCATCGTCACGATCGATAGTCGAACGTCTATCGATGAGAATTTTATGCAGTTCCACGTGATATTGGTGTCTCGTATATGGATCGTTATAATTTTCTCATGATCCGTTCCATCCAGACCGGATGGAAAGTACGATTACGAACGATACGGACGTCGTTCCGATTTCGAAGTAATAATAATGCTCTACCATTTACGCGACACTGATTTTCGTAAACGAGATCTTTGAACCAATTTGAGACAACAGAAAGGCTTAATTTAATCGATTATTTTCTCATCATCATCGCATCAAAGCCAATCTTTGATCGAAAATAATCGAAAAACGATTAATGATTTAAAAATAAGGAATTTAAATACTGATCGATTTCTTGAAAATATACGCGTAATATTTACGAACAGTCACGTATATTTTGAATTTATGTTTCGAAGTAATTTTAACTTCGAATATAAACAAATGGAATCACGTGAAATTTCCCGATGAGAAGTTTCATTTGTATATAATCGAAGTAAACACGTTTCTTATATCATGCTTCCGATAACACGTTCCGATAACAGTCAGCATAATGAATACTTTTGGCAAATTGGCCAATGAATATTTGTGAACTTGTCGACGAGTAAAGGTGGAATGAAGGAAGTTTTTCTAATAATGCATTATAAATAAAACACTGAGACGAGGCTATTGAATTATCTAACGTCATTGCTACGAAATCGTAACTTACGTCATAATGTCCATTTTTTTTTTTAACGCTCGTGTGATCACGACCTAACCGAGGGTAGCCTAAGGAGAGAACGTCCTTTTCTAAATCAATATTCTACGGGGAGCGAAAAGTAGTCTATAAATGGCTACTACTGGGTAATCGCATGGAAGACAAACGTAAAGTTTGTGATACAAAATGGAATCGCACGAAAGTAGGTCAAAATTTCGAAATTTGATTTTTTTCTTTCAGAAAAGAAAATTGAGAAAGAGTTCGATCGAATTGGAATGGATCTAATTGTACTCGTATTGTTTTAAAAATGTCTTTTGACATATAGTTATATAGATATATATATATAAGTTTCGTAATTGATTAAAATTTTGATTAAAGTTAATCGTCGGATTTATTCGTTTTTTAAAAGTTCCAACTTCTGTTTGAAAGTTTATGGAATTTTCACATTTTTTTTTTTTAAATTTAATCAGCTTGCACTTCCAATTATTCTTTCTCTTTAAATAACTCGATAACAAAATATTCTCAATTATTCAAAATTAAACTTATTAAACGATAAAATCGAAGTTAATAAAAACGAATAATTTCAAATTAATAAAATCAAGAATTGCCGCCTGATGAATTTTCAAATTTCTCATGAATAAATTTCGATCATATTTCACGCGAAAATATACCATTTTTGTAACACGATTTTTATCGTCCCTTTTACATCAATTGAATTTTAAGTCAGATAGTATTCGTCAAAATTGAAGGAAAGAATAATCGATTTGACTCATTAATAATCAAGAGAGATCTTCAAATGTAGATTAGAAGCAAATCGAATGATATAACGATGCTGTAACCAACTAACCTGATCAATCAAACTTTCAATCAGTCAACTGATTAATTGACAGTCAATAAAGCGATCTATCCTAGATGATGATAAAGTCAAGTCCAATACCAATAAAATTTTAGAACAAAAGCTATATCATTAAAATTAATTTATACGAATATTTGAAATCGATATATTGTATAAATTAACGAAAAAAAAAAAATATATATGTTATTATATTTGAGAATTGAAAATATTTTTCTCAATAATTTTACAAAATCTTCCTTCTTTTGCTTTTAACGTGTACAATCTGACTCAAAATATGATCGATGCTCCTCCATGTTAATTTTCAAGTAGAGAGTAATAGAGGAAGAATAATATAATCGAGCTAAAATTTCATATACTAAATTCTAGATGGAAAAGGAAGAAAGAAGTATTGATAGTCTCTATTTCACTATTGAAAGTATTTGGGGTACTAATTTTGCATGATATGAAATTATACAATGAATTACTGATCATGTTCAGTCTTGGATGAAAATGATTCTCAGTTCGTTCGTCGAATTTTTAGATGTTTTTAAAAAAAGTTGTATATATATATTTTTTTAAAATTTTTCAAGAGAGTAGAATTTGAGAAAAAGTAAAAAAAGAGTAGCATCGGATCAATCGCAAAATTCTATATTCTATAAAACTCTATATTAATATTCTATTTACTTGCAGCAAAAAAGAACTGCTTTAACAGTTTAAAAATTAAAAAAAAAAGACAAGGTATAATAATTTAAATATACAGATATAATAATTTTGAGTCCAATTCCAAAAACGAAAAAAGTTTTATCAAACCCTTCTTCGTTGTGATCTTCGTACGAAAATTTTTTTTTGCCAAATTATTTTTGTGATTAATTTTAATTTATAATATTTTAGATATCTGCATCTAAAATTCTACGTTCTTTGAATAAACAATATTTCCAATCTAATAACTTACATCTCGTTTCGTGTACTCTATTCTACGTATACATAGATGTGTTATTGTATTTACACAAGCAGGAAGTCTAAAGACAAACGGAGTAACTTGCTCGAATAACTTGCTCGATGTTTAATTCGTTGATGACTCATTCCCCCATTCGAATATTTGGAAACAAATCAAACATGTTTTTCTTACGACAAAAAATTTCACTTCACGGTTTGTAAATTTTATTTTTATATTGTAAAAGTAATTGATTTATGAACGTTCATCGATACGATATTTACTTCGTTAATATCTCTTCTTTTTCTCTTATCCGTTTTTCGCTTTCATTTCACCATTTCTCATTTCTTTTTCTCTCGAATGTCGTGATGCGGGTCAGCTGCGATTCCCTCAGTTTAATTTTAATTTATGCCCACTGAGCGAAGAGAGATTTAATTATTGGGGCGGAAACGGAAATAACACCGAGTGTTACCTTCGATTATTCTCTCATGCTCAGATGCTCTACGATTTTTTTTTCTCTCTCTGTTGGACAGCCTCCCTCGATACGGGATACTTATTCCAAATTTGCTATTTCGTTTCGATCGAATAACGAAGAAACTTTCATTTGAAAACGTGCCCAATTCGTATAGAAATATTTTTCACAACGCTTAACGTTCTTCCTGGTATTCAGATTTATGCGAATATAAATAATTCAGAGGGAACGAAACATAATTAAACGTGATTAAGAGATTATCCGATTTCATATTCATTAAAAAATAAATTTTTCTTTTGAAATGAATGTAATATTGAAAAGGGAAAGTGAATTTGGTTTAACTTTCAATATTGGATATGATTCTTTTGTTAATTGGATCAGCAAAAATTGTAAGGGGTAGAATAAGAAAAGATATCACGTTTACCAATAATTTTTCAACTTGAAATACGATGAAATTGTCTATCTGAAATTAGTTTTCCAATTTTTTTTTCTTATCACAAGAAGATGTTGCATATAGCGAAGAATTTAATTAAACAATAGATATATTCCACATCTCTTGCGAGTTTGCATTGGACGAAAAGACAAGTTGCTTTTATCTAAATTAGAGAGTTTGCGTTGCAAAATAATGATTCGTCGAGGATGAAGAACTTTTTCCCGCTTCTTCTTTCTCGTTTTTCCGTCTCAAAAATTTGACGTGCCACCACTTTTTCCTCATTTTTCCTCATTTTGTTCCTGTTTCGTTCCTATTGTTCTTCCAATTTCCTTTTTCTTCTCTGTTTCGAGTCTCTCCTGCGCTCATCGTTTTTTTCGTTTTCTCTCGTTTTCTTTCTCAAGTATTTCTTTACACGTGAAAATTTTTTAAATATTATAAATACTAATTTTGAAAGAAATGTTTCGATCCACACTACAGATACATAATTACAAGATTCTGACCGAGGGCAAATAATTTCCCGGACGGATGCTCGAAACATGTTCATTAGAGGAACGATACACATATCCAAATACCATTGATACCGTGTTTGAACATTTCCTTCTAATTGAATCGCGGAGATTACGCTTCACTTTGGATTAAAAAGTTCACATTAAAACAAAACCAATTGAGAATTTGAAAATCAATCGATTTCTATAATTAAATATTGCTCAAAAGCTTAAAAAGAAACTAAGAATACCATTAACAAACTATATCTATTAAAAAAGTGAAATGTTTAGAAATATTTCTTATTAACAATTCGAAAATCGTAAACTTAATCCATCCAAAATTCGAGACAATACGAACTAGTCCATTTCTACAACAACTTACCACTCCCACATTTAAGTTATCCAATATTAATTTGGCTAGCATCCAGTTGCGAAAGAATCATGCACCAATTGGTACTTGGAATTGGCCAAGGTGGAAATAATTCGAGCGACTCTATCCAATGCATTGTTATTCCATCGATGTACTGTTTGAAGCTGTTGTTGCATAAAAAAGTATTTTATAAACCCATTACATCGAAAACATATTTCAAATGATCCAATGAGGATCCTAATTCCTTTTTTTCCTTTTAACGAATTTATAGAATCACATTCGATTTATTTTTCCACTTCCTCTTGTATTATTAATTCGATAAAGGATAAGCAGATAAGAAGTTTAAACTTCTTCTTAAAAGAAGATTTCATCGAGCGTTCGTAAATTCTTGCGATAAGATCTTCTCTCTGGAACTTAAGGTTCCTTCGAATAATGATGGACGTTCAAGGGATCATCTTTTCCATTTCCTCCCCGCTCAGCGTACACCTAATTACCCAAATATATCCGAGGAAAAAGTTTCCGCGAAATGTCGGACGAAACAGTTCCTCGACTCGGCCATCTTGAAGATGCTCGCAATTCTCGCACAAGTCCAAAAGTTCTCTGGTCGTATCGGCGGACCGTATCCTGCGGAAACGGAGTTTCGGCTGTCCGGCGGCGCGTGAAGCACACCCCGCAGAAAGAAGGGAAAACTGTTGACCTGCTTCGTGACGAGGCAGCAATTACTCTAATGATAGTGGCCGGCTTCGTTTCCCTTCTTCTTCGTTCTTCTCATCCTCATCGTCTTCCGCTCAGAAACGTTTTAATTGCCGTAATCGTTTCACGGCTAAGATGAGACTGCGCGCCGTGATGCTAGCATCCCACAATCCCTTCCTTATTTCTGACACAATTTTTCAAGATTCTTATCAAATTTTTCTTTTTCGTCTTCTCTCTTTTCGACTCTCTCAATCGTATTGTTGTTTCGGTGTTTTAATTGGTTAATTAATTTGTCGATTACGATGAGAGGAAACGAAAGGAACGATATTTTTTAAATTTATAATTAAATCGTTTCATCTACATAATGTAGAATTACTTTCTACATTTGGAAACGAGGAAGAGAAGTAGAATGTCCAGCTGCTTTTTTTAAAATTAGGAATATATTATATTTTTGCAAAGTGTTAACGAAAATTTTGTAATTTTGATCTGAATATTATTTCAATATTCAACAAGTTTCATAAATGTTTTCGATAGAGAATCGTGATTCAAATATTAAGATCATCATTTCCTTTTTTCTTGTTGTATCTCCATACAAACGAGTGGTTAAGTTTGAAAGCGTTTAATCGAGAAACTGGTCAGAATGAATTTCTCCCTTTGATAAGCGGTGACCATAAAATCAATTCGTTCCGAAGATCGATCCAAAAATCTTTGTTCAACTCTGTAGAAACCGGCAATTAACGTTGATCAAGGAAGATTTCTCTTCCCGAAGAATTTTATGCTTATTCGACTCGTCTTTTCCTTCTCAATTCGCCAATCTTTAGTTTTTTTTCCTTTCGTAATCCTTTCTCCAACGAAGAAAATATCTCGAAGAGAATTTCTTAATTTACGATATTTTTCCAGATTGTACTTTTATAGATCGTAACATCTTTCTTTCTTTTTTTCGAACTCTTTTCTTGCAATTGCTCTATTTATTCCCACTTATCGTTTCAACGTTTTCCAATTTTTTTTTTTATTCAACTTTTCCTCGATCGAATGAATCGAAAGAATATAAAATCAGAAAAAAAGTTGTTTCTTCCTCTTGCTCACCATCCACCGTTTTACTTCTTCGCGGTTGCTTCTTTTACATTTTTAAATCCTTCAGCCTCGCGGAAATCTGTTGAAGTCATTCATTTTTTCAACGTAGAAACCGCTTACCTTTCTTCTAATTCAACTATTTTTGCTTGCAGAATTTCTTTCTATTTCCATTTCTCTTAATTTTAATTTTTGCCAGATTAATAATTTCTTTTTTTAATAATTGTCATGTACACTATTGTGTAATATATATATATATATTTCTTATATTTGAAGTTAAACAAAAATTACAATTGTAGGATATAAAATATTATTATACTGTCACTATTTAAACAGTGCAACTTTTGAACTATTTTTTAAATATCTTAATTTTCTTCTTCATAATAAATATGACAAAAATTTGTACCAAATTTTAAATTTAACACGAAATACTAAACTTCATCTTTTATGTTGACTCTACCCATTTATTCCAAGGCCAGAAAATTGCTTAAAAAACAACGCGTTACGTTGGTAAAAGCTCGAAGATCCTCGTCATTAGAACCAAGACCAAGCCATCCTTTCATTACTCTTCCACAAGATTTTTTTTCCTACAAAAAAAACCGCGCTATTTTCCTCAACAAAAACTCGTATTCCTTTTTCTCTTAATCCCAACCGAAAAGCGAAATAGAGCACAAGAGAAGCAAATTGAAGGATGTTCCACGGAGCAAAGATATTAAGAAGGGAAAAATTCAATAGTAAATGGTGAGCATAATAAAAATACGAAATGCTCGAGAGATCAAAGAAACAGTGCTCGAAATGAGCAATCAAATAAGAAATTCGATCGACTGTCCGCCATCTTGTTAAATTTCTATCCTAGCGCCGCTTTGATCTCGTTGAAAGAAGTTGGAACTTATCGCGAATCGGGAAAAAGTAAATCTTCCCGTGCATCGTGTTTATTTTTTCCCTTCACGTGTTTTTCCAATTCTCTCCTTCTTTGCTTCCTTTTCCTCGCCTATTTGATTCCAAGGCGCGGCTTCGATTTCTCTCCCGAATTTATCCGCTTCTTTACTCCGTTTTCTTCGTTTTCTTCGATAAACCTGCAGGATTCAGTGAGAAACATCGTTTTTGTTTTATATTTCTTCGTGCTTGTTTCGAGGAATCGAATTAGCAATATTAGAAATTCTGCAGGCAATTGTGGAAAACAGACTTGAAATTTTATCTTCTTCTTCTTTAATCTTTAAAATTTTTGTTAGTCCTTGGAGGAACATCGAAGCTTTTTTTAATATCATCTATTGTCTCGAATTTATCAATGCTTAATGTTAAAATATATACATATTTATTTTATTATTCATAAGAGATGATATAATTTTAATTTAATTCTTTTATCTGAATTTTTTACAATTATTTTTAACGATTTCACTTTTTGTTTTAATATTGAATGCTCGAGGTAGATATTTCAACAGATAAATAATAATATGTGTAATTTGGCGAGTCATGTTTCTTCTTGGATTACATACTATTATATTTCTTCTTTCATATAACGAGATTATTTATGTTATATGTCTCTCGTAATACGATTACATTCGTCTCAAGACAAGAGTTTAATTAATATATAGAAATACGATTCATGAATTTAGAATATGTGCTACATTGTACATTGTCGTGTTTCCATCTGCTCGAAGATCAATATGAGCCACCAGTTTCTGCTTGCCTATCAATATTCCAAGATGCACCAATCGTGGAAACACCGACATGTTATCCTATATTACACGAGTAGCAATTATTTCTACCTTAAAATAAAATTCAATCGGAGAAGAGGAATAATTTACAAAAAGGATACTTGTCCATTATGCCTCTTCTTCTCTATCCTCAATATTATCCAAGATATCGTTGTCGTTCAAATAAATTTTTCATCGAATATTGTCCCCTTCCATATTTTTGAACGATGCATCGATCCAGAGATAGATTCAAAAATTCAGAATCTCAAAATTCGAAATCTCAGTCTCCATCGATCCTTTCTCGTACGAAAGGAAAAACAAAACAAAACAAACAAAAAAAAAAAAAAAAAGAAAACACCCGTCCAATTAACCGAAATCAGGCGGAGGAGTAAGAATCCATTCAGAGATTTTGCGAAGGAACGACGAAAGAAAATAACGGATAGGGCGGCGGCGGTTCGAGGCAGCTGCGCGAGTAGATACACGAATTGCACACACAGGTGAATAGGCCGCAAGGATTGCACGTGTGCGCTGCACCCGGTGCTGCACTTCCCTGTACGTTGAACTATCGATCGTTTCGAAGCGGGCCTTGCACCCTCGTCACCCTCCTCTCTCTTCCACTCTGTACCACACCACGTCTGGACTTTTGCACCGCTCTTTCGACTCGTTCGCCACCGATCCTCTATCCCTTTCCTTCCCTTTCCCCATTCCCTT
The DNA here is from genome assembly GCF_000469605.1 of Apis dorsata. Lineage (NCBI taxonomy): Eukaryota > Metazoa > Arthropoda > Insecta > Hymenoptera > Apidae > Apis > Apis dorsata. Next base: position 1,888,042 of record NW_006263346.1, read on the forward strand.
TTTCCTCCATTCGACGATTTACAATACCGTCAAATTATGGGGGAAATTGTTTATTTAATCGACGTTGAAATTAGTGATTCGCTTTTCCTTTTGTCGCAATCGAAATCATTTGCAACATTGTCGAATTAATTGGAGAAAAGGATTTGTTGAATCACGTTGAAGAAAGTAGGCTAGCGTGAATTGTTTTTAATTTAACATTTGCAAAATTATTATGTACAGGGATTTTTAGATGTGCCTGGTTGCTTTAAAATGTTACAAACTTAAGTGAGTTCTGCAGTTGTACATTTCTGGTATATTACAAGAATTAAATATTTAAATATTTAGTGTATATGAAGACGGTGTGTCCAATAATGAAGATTTGTGAAGCGAATATTTTATTTTATTTTTTTTTTAAGAATAAAAAGTATAATCGAACGTCCAATTCGACATTAATTCACCGAAATATATTAAATTTCATTAAAGCTTTTGCTTAATTCTATCAAGAATATTCTTTTATACGGTTTCCATTGAAGGAATATTTTACCATATTTCGACACAAATTTTTCTTTTTTTTCTTGCATTTCTTCAATTCAATTATTCTCGTTCACCATTATTTGCTTTCCGTTTCCGCCAAGATGTTACGGTTTCTGTTTTCCGTCAATCGATTTTCTTTATTGCTTCGTTCGAGTTGAAAAAAATAAAATTATTTTCATCATGTGCGTCGATCCTTTGATACGCCTTTTTGTACAGGGACGATAATCGAAATGTTCAAACGCAGACCCGTGACACCGTTAACATTTGCTCATTCTCCTCTATTTATTCTTTTTTTTGCCTCTTTTGGAGACGGAGGAAAATAAACTTCGTTTCGCGAGAATGTTATATAGCTTTCCTTTTTTTTTAATTTTCCCTCTTTGCATTCGACACTTCTGTTATATCATTTTGTTGCACCTTTGAAAGGGTAAATTAAAAATGTTTAAATTTATCGACGAAAAAAAAAAATATTTCGAATTTCGAATTATTAATCACATATTTTCAATTTCAATTATATTCGCGAAGAAATTAATATTCGCAGAATATAATTTATCGTGGAATAAATTTTAATTAATCTTTAATAATATATTCTAGAATGGAAATTGATACGTTTATTAATTTTTACGTCTATTCGTTTATTTAATTAATTATCGTTAAATAATAAAATATTTATGTAAAATATTTAATATATACCGAAATAAACTATCATATAATGAAGTTACATTTATTTTTACGTAAAAAATAGAATGATTTTTGAAAAAGTTGATTTTTTAATTTCATCTCTAGAAATTAAAATGTTCCTTTAATAACAATTTCTTACGATTAGAGACTTTTTTTACACGATTTAAAATTCAAGTCGCAAAGAAAAGGAGAAAATTCTTCTTCTCTCTCTCTCTTCCCCCCTCTCCTATGGATTCGAAACAATAAACTTCGAAAATTGTCCCTAAAGATTTCTACATCAGCCAGTTCTATTCTACGAGCGATGCCACGATGAACAAAGAGGGGGGAGGCGAAAACAATCGCGAAGTGTCCAAAGTTGTCGGGCGGAATTACGCGACCAATATCGTCAGATGTCTCATCGATCTCGAAAGTTTGCAAATTGCTTCGAGCAGCCCTTTAGTTTCTCCAACTCCCCACTCTCCTCCCTTCCTGAATCCAGCGGAGTACACGAGACGAGATATCGAGTCGTAAAAGTACACGAGGCGATCGATCGATCGATCGATCGATCGAGTCGAACTGCGGTTGATCCGAATTCGAAATTTGTGCGCAAAAAAGATATTCGGATTTCTCCGACGTAAAACGTGATTTTTTGTGCCTTATTTTTGAAAAAATGGAAAAACCCGTTCGTCGATCGGATGCTTTTGAGGCTTCTGTTTGAGCGAGGGAGTTTGGCGGATGTTTGGCTCGTAGAATTGATAGCTACGATAGATTGTGCGATGATGATTTAATTAACATTATATTCGTTATCAAGAAAGAATTTTTGTGCTTTGTGATTAGTATAAAAATTAATATTTGAAATTAATTAATGATTCTTCGTAGTTAATATACAACAAATTTTATTGGAAGGTTGATTTTAGAGAATAGAAAAAATTGATGTAGAAAAATGTTGATTCAAGTTATTTATATATATATTAGATAACTTAAATTGCTTACAACTTAATAAATAAGTTTCCTACATCTCTATTTCACATCAACTCGTATATTATTTCTCTAGAATCGATCCTTCAAAAGATGTCCCGCTATATTTCAAAATATTTTCAAAAGCATATCAAAGATAAACTTGAACTTCAACATTAATTCCATATTTTTCTTCGAAAAAAAAATGACAAGAGATTCCACTTCCGAAAGATCTTACCGTGCATCTCTTGATAAAATTTCTTTTTCTATTTTTTTATTTACCTCAACAAAAAAAAAAAAAAGAAATAGAAAAATCCGAAAAGGAAGGAGGAGAACGAAATTATGGAGGAAATAAAACTTGCCAAACGCCACCAAGTTAACCTCTCTCCCTGAGCATCCGATCGCTCGAACTCGAATTCAAACTCTCCCCACCACCCTCACCAAGTGTACCCCGAAAAAAAGCGCGTGTCACGTGTGTGTCACATTTTTTTTTTTTTACACGGCACAGAGAAACCGCGCCGTTCACGGCAACGGTCCCCGGGCCCTCCTTAGGTGGAGTATAAAACTCTTAAACTCTCTAAGGTATCAGTATCGTGTCACCTGTGATGGCGATCTTGCAGGACCACTTGCTTGTACCCTCAAGGACGATCTGTTCGGCCTGCTCGAGGCTGTCTATGTGCGTGTCCGGGTCGACTGAAAACGTCGTGCTGAAAAGAAGACAATGTCCTTCGTCATCTGATCGTCCTTCGACAACCTCTCGCTCCTCCCCCCGACCCTCTCTCTCTCTCTTTCTTTCTCTCCTTCTCGAGGGTCGAACACTCGAAGCTCGAACGTGGAAAAACTTCGATGAAAAGCTCGGCTTCTTGGATTTCGTTTAAATCGCCGACGAATTTTTTTCAATTTTTTTTCTCGATCGCAGAGAGCTTTATTACACGGGGTGTGTTGTAGTAGGTAGTTCCAGCAGAGGCCGCCGAAGGACGTGGTGTGGCAGGACTGTCTCGAGAATTGTCGTGGTGAAACGTGTCATCAACATCAACATCATCATCGTCGTCGTCGTCGTCGTCATTGTTGTCCAGAAGCGGCGGCGATTCAGCCCGCGATTATTACAGCGATACAACAAGGAAAATCAAGGTGGAAGGACGAAGGAGGAACCGAGAAGAGAGTACAATACCAATAGCCCGGTTCCTCCCTGTTTTCGAGGGGAAAAGGGGATTATTAATAATCATAGGCTAAATGAACTTATTCTGGCAATCGTCATGAAAGCGTAAGCGGTTTCCATTACTTTCAGATCACAACTTCCGGCATTGCAACGCTTGTGTGAAGGCAGTCGCTCTTTCTCTCTCTCTTTTTTTTTCTTTTATGGCTAAAAACGATCACGTGCTCACTCGCTGAAGGAATTGCATAAGCGGGGCGACGAGTAGCGCTCGCTGTTGCGGAATAAAGGCGTTCGAGAGCGAAGGAAAGGGGACGGATGAAATATTTCGAGTATTTCGAGATGAATGAAATCGTGGTCGTCGATCGAGGAGCGAACAGAATAGCGACGAGAAGTGAACGATAACTGTGTTGCTGTTGGTTTTTGAAAAAGAGCGTTGGTGGAAGCGTGACGGTGAAAGAATATATATGTGAACGATGTTAGAGAGTTTGGCGAGAACCAGAGATGAATTCTTGGTAAATAATAAGAAAGAATTTGAAAGAGTTTCCTCCTTCTATGAGTGTATTTTGAGTACGAGGACGACAACGCGATTGAACACGCGAATACTTGAATATTTTCGAGGCGGAGGAACGAGATATTTGCGAAACAGGTGCATCGAAATGAATAGGTGGGAGGGTGTAGATGTGTACAAGTTTTGTGTTCAGCTTTCATTTTGATTCTTGGCCAGGATATTGCTTTTGGAAACGGAGGCGACAATAGCTGCGAATGCTTTTCGGATTAATCAGAGCTTGAAGAATCGAGAATAATTAACAGCAATTCCCTTGTCGAGAAGATTGCTTTAAATTTAATTTTTCGACTTGTAAAAAAAATATAAAAAAATAAAAAACATAGTCCTCTGATCTTATGTTTCTAAAATAAAAGAAAATATAGTCGAAGATCGAGATACTTTTTAAGGCTTGTCTCTGCAAAGATTGGAAGAATAAATCCAAATTTCTACTTGATCGAAGCAATTTTTACAACAAAAAGTTACCTCTGCATAACACCGAGTAAATTTATTATCAAAATCTATATAAGTAATAAACTATGCGCATAAACTAACTTCGAGTTAGTATTCCAATTGGTCACGATGTGTCGGTTGCATTATTCAAACAAATATCATTCACACAATCCTAGATCCCCACCTGTTAATTCTCGATGGAATTAGCACTAGATCTACTGTTTATCAATTCAGAATAAGAAAACTTGTTGCACTGTGTCTGTGTGGCTCATCGCCAATTTCGTATCCTCGAATTAGACGAACTACTTTGTCTGTAAAATCTATGGGAATCACGTAAGATTGATATATTTCGATGGATTGAGTTGAATTAAAACGAAAAATAAAAAAGAATTGTCGAAGTTATTTCCTCTTGAGACGAGTTCGATAATCGTTATATCGGTTTTAAAGTAATAAAATTTTTTTATAGAAGAGAAAATGGAAAAATTATTACATGAAAATTCCATGAATGAAATGAATCATAATGAATCTATATTCAGCGATTGGATAGTTAATTTTGATTAAAATTACTTGATTTAATTAAACATTTAATATAATTGATATAATAACACATTTATTAACCGGAATTAATTGGACTTTGAAATTGTTAATTATTTTATTACAACAATGATATTATAATAAATACATAAAAAGAAATATGAATAAGCCAATATAGAATGTTGTTAAAATATAAATTATATAATTCAAAATCTTTAGTTAAATAAAAATTTTTTAAAAACGTATAATAATATTTCATTTCAAAAAACTACGAAGAGATAAAAATTATATATAAATAATTAATGAATAAAATTATCATTATTATTAACAACCATTAAACGAGCAAAATCGATCAACGTCTTCAACATCTAGTATTATGATATAACTGAAATTAATTCTTTTTTTTTATTGCTAATTTTTTTCTACTCTCAGTTAACAATGACAATAATGTTGATTGTTCTGGACGAGATTCGTTTTGTAAATTACTATTTTCGATCGAAGTTAAGAGTTTCTTTTGTGGATCATGAAAGAAGAATCCTATCTACGTAGATATCGCTGCATTGTTCTTGAATCAAGAAACTCTATATATTTCGTTACAATTACAAACTTTGAATAACTCAACAATACATATTATCTTAATTCTAACAATTTTTTATTCTCGACAAAGAAGAATACTTCACCTTATTTCAAACAGAAGAAATAAATCTAAGACATTATTTAAACGATGCTGGCCATAGAAATTTACAAATTAAAAAAAAAAAAAAAGCGAAACAACAAGAAGAACGATGATGAGACGAAAAAGAAGTATAATTCCATCGCATTATCTGTATATTAAAAAAGTTACAAGTTATATTTTCACCTGCAATTTTTTTTAACTTTTATACTAACACAAAGATCTGATCTGACTATTTCCAACTTCGTCCATCAATTCAAGCATCAAACGTCAGACATGTGCAGAGAGAATAATATCGAACAACGAAATTTCGATTGTTGCGCGTGCAACAAATCCGGGATCACAGATTACTTCGGTGGTTGTTGCGGATCGTTTCCGATAAACGTCCGTATACCATAGAGGATACTGGTTAGGCGTTGGCTCACGTTGTCGGATATACAGTATAACGGGCTTAGCTTTGACAATGGCGCCGGTGCACAGTCGAGCCACAACAAGTTGCCGTGTGACCTTAATGGACTTTCGATTGAATTCCTCCGGAGCAGAGGGAGACGGACATCTCCCGTGATGGACCACCGCATCGCACACATGCGCGTACGTGTATAAGAAGAGACGCGTTTCGATTCAGGACAAGATAAATGTCCGGTTATAATGATGATTAAGCATGGAAAAAAAGATTATTTCGATCCTTCCTTCCGATCTGTTTTTGTTTCTAACGATGAATCGTGATTGATAATTGTTTCCAAACAATTCGAGAGTTTGACCGTTGATCGGTGAAGAACGAGTGGGAGAAATCGGGCAATTTTCGTGAGTGAACAATTTTTCGAAAATATTCTTCTGGAAAGCGTAATTGTTTATAAGAAAATATTTTTCTGCATATTGGTAATCGGGTAAAAAATTGGCCAATTTCTGACTTTGTCTTAGCTATCTACGTGTTCTCTATGATAGATGGAATTTAATGATTGGGAGACTCGTCTGATATGAATCTTCATTGTTGAATTTGCGAAAATTCGTTAAGATAATCTAGCAAATACATTCAAGAATATTATACAATTATAATTAGCATAATAATAGGATTTACACGAGCTTATTGGAAATGATGACTATACATAGGATGCTTATAACGAGTCCTAATATATCTTTAATTACAACGATCCAGAGTAATTGAACTTTCCAAATGAATAAAATTAATAATTCATCTTTACCTTGAATCTTTGGCCACGATGTAATAAAATTTCCATGATAAAATAACTCGATATTGAATACAAAATGTTACGTAAATGTTGTACAGCAATTCTATTAAGTAGTAATCGTAATTCTATTAAAATCAGGAAAAATTTAAACCGCTCTAATTCCGAAGATAATAATTTTCGATTAAAGAACGAAAGACTATTAGAAACGTCGAAGTTTGCTCTTTAAAACGCTTCTTCTTTTATCCCGATACAACTTTCGGTTCCCGAGATATCCTCGTGTAAAGAAAAGATAAATTTCAATTTATCTTCACTCTATCAAACTCTATTAAAATTAGACAAAATTTGAATCGCTATAACTCCGAAGATAATGAATTTTAAACAACGAGTGAAGGATCGTTAGAAACGCGGAATCTTGTCCTTTGAAACGCTTTTTGAATTATTTCGATACGACTTCCGGTTCTCGAGATATCGTCGTGCAAAGAAAAAGGTAATTTTTAATAGTTTACCATCTCCGTCTTTGTTGCTTATTCGGCTTTCTCGCTCGGCACCTCGTCTCACTGACCTATCCCAAAGTCTAGACAAAGCGACACACGTGATTCTTGGAAGAATGTAAACACTTCCAGGAAAAGATATAGGTCACTGGGTCGCGGACCCATTCATGATCTCTGCGCTACGACTTTGAATCGTCATATCTTGACAATCGATCGAGATATTGAGACGAAACAAAAAAGGATTTTAATTGCATGGTTTCCTCTATTTCCCGACCGGGTTTCGATGATAAAATTTTTCTTTTTTATACGAAAAATCACAAATCTCCTCTTGTCGCGTTCTTACGAACGCATACGTTTTACAATAATATTAAATCTATAGATATCATTCGAATATTTTGAATGCTTGTTTTTAGCAAAATTCTTATCCGTGCGATGTTCAACAAATTCAAATTACGATCTCGTATCGCTGGCACGTAGCGAGGGCATGCAAATCGACTTACGAATTACCATTTCTCCATATCGAAATCCATATACGAATAACTTCCGTCCCTTCGATCCTGAATCACAACATTTGCATTCTTTCAATGAGAGGGTTGGGATAATCCAAAGAAGGAAGACACAAGAGGAGCGTGAGAAGGGATTGCTCTCGAGAAGAACCAAGAACTTTTCTTGGCCAACTCGATAAACTCCACGGAATCGCTCCTTCCCCTCTCCCTCCTCCTCCTCTGCGATTTTCTCGCCTCGAGAATCTGAATCCTCGACAGCCAAATCTTGGACCAAAATTCTTCTCGACCAAATAATTCTGCGAACTTGTCGATTCCCATTGTCGGTCTTTTTCTCCATCTCAAATTGTCGAGAACAGGGGGAGCCATTTCCGTGGAATGATAAAATGGAAGAAAGGAACTGAAGAGACAATAACATCGAAAGTAACGTTTAGGCGAACAGATCGAGATTGATGGATTACGATGTCGTCGTGTCCAGAGACAGAGATGTAAATCATGGAGACGATGCGTGTGACAATGAAAATTTATGCAAGAACAACTCTATGTGTGTATATGTATATATGAACAGGGATGTTGAACAGGATTCATAGATTACACGTGCTTTCTGAGTGGGGATGATGTGTGAAAAGTATATATGCACCCGTTCGTCACATCATTTTCCACGATGTGAAACATTTTCTGACATAGCACGCGTGTATATTTGGTAGAAGTATATACATAAAGAAAGAGAGAGAGATGATTCGAGACACGGTCAAGAGACTCGTAAAGAGATTCCCTCGAGGGTTTACACTGTTGGGTTTACAAGAGTACTTAATAGAAAGTTCATTTAAGAAGATTATGCGAATGTTAACTGTTTAACAGTGTGTTACAGGCCATTGAGATTTAAAGATGTTTTCTTTATACTTTCTGTTTTCAATTTACAATAATTATTAGGGGGTATTCTTAAGGTTGTTTGTCTTTCGTTATATTTTTTTAAAAGCTAAAAGAGTTCATTTTTAGATTACGAAGTTCTACAACTTCTTTCTGTTTTTTTTTTTTTTACTTATTTCTAGTAATTCTATAATCTCAATGTGATAAAAATAGAAGAAAATCAGTATCTCATTTTTGCTTTATAAGATTTATAAGATCATGTTTAACGATAAGATTTAAAAAATTGGAAACTGGCGAAAATATTAATGTAACGATTTTGTTATATTTCTTCTACCAAGTATATTTTTTCTTCAATATATCTCGAAATTGAATCGATCATGTGTAGATCAATCATTGAAAGTGTTTCGTACTAAATTCTACCCGTGATCATTTCTACAAGCTATTCTCTTCGATCAACACAACTCTACTTTCGTCGAATAACATTTACAAAACGTTCCTTAAGAGTTCGCTCTTAAAAAACCAAACCATTTCGACTAAATTCACGCAAGTGCAACACAGTTTGCCACGAGTATATTCGACGAAAATTGTCACATCGACAAGTGCAGTCTACGTGTACGCACGGTATTTCGTGTATTTTTGCCATGATCGGTGTCACGGGGGACAAACGGAACGGAATTTTCTTCCTCCGATTTCAGAGCTGGATAAAAGCGAGAGAAGAAAAAGTAAATAAAGTAATAGTGACAGAAGAGAGAAGCGGAGCAATAGCCGAAGAAAAGAAACGAAAAGTAAATAAGGAAAGGAAATATATATTTGACACGTTCATTGTTATTAAATTACTTCATACCAAATATACTTTGCACATCACAAAGATTGGTAGAGATTGATAAAAATTAAAAAAATTCTCTCCCGATATTTTAAGTTTTTTGAAAACTTTCTACTCGACATTTAATTATTATATACGTTTCATCTATATTCATCGACCGAGTTCGTGCGCAATGAACGTGTTGAAGTGGAAGCTCGTAGGGAGAAGAAAACCAGCTCCGCGTTAACCGTGGCACCGTTTTGCGAACATAGAAAAATGCGAGGAACGGATGCATTCCGACAAATTTGCACAGCCAAATCACACAATATATATATGTATTATATATATCATAGAATAGAATAATATAGACATGACAGTTAGTACAACACAGCAGCAGCCTGCAGAGCGTAAGAGACCGAGATGATGAAACGAAAAATCGAACGATCATAGATTAAAAACAGAAAAAAATATAATGGAATATATGAGTATGAATAAGAAACACACACAAATCTATATGGCGTGAAACGATAAAACACAATGGTGCTCGAGAAATGGCGGGCAACATAGATGGTTGAATGATTGGGTTAAAAAGTGAGGTTATGTCGCGCGCATGACAATTTCACAAATGACAAATGTTGATATATGTAGGAGGAAATAATAATAGTAAGAGTAATAATAATAATAATAGTAAGAGTACATCGAGGCACACACAGGTGAGATAACACGCACAATTATATGTATCATGATAAGAAGAGAAATGTATTAATGTAATCGAGCGCTGCACGTTTCATCGTTTCGTTGAACGGAGAGGGGGTGCATAACCGGTCATGGCCGGCGGGCACAACGAGCTGGCCACAAACCTGTAATGGCGATCTTCGCGGACCACTTGCTGGTACCGTCTAGAACCGACTGCTTCACCGCCGTCATGTGACCCGTATGTGCTTCCTCGTCGACCCCGAAGACTGACCTAAACTCCGACGAGACTTTCTTTCACATGAGCTGTGCCAATGGCCTAGATCTCGTCCTACCTGTGCTCCACTCTTTTCTCATTGCATTTTCCCCCGTTCTCTTTCTCCCTCTTTCGCGCGAGACACTCGTTTCTTTAACCCTCTACCCCTTTTTTCCCCCCTCTCTGTCTTTCTCTCTCTCTCTTTGTCTTTTTTTTTGCCCGTGTTTTCTTCAAGCGGTTTTCATCAAGCGTCACGTGTAACGAGCAATTGCATCGCAGAATAGTCCATCGTGTTAAAGGTAAATGGGCTAATTTCTTTCCTCGCTTAGTTCCTCTCTCTTTCTCTCTCTCTTTCTCTTTTGAAACGGATCTTTTTGTTAAATTTTATTTCAAGCTTTTTTGTTTTTTTTTTTTTTGATGGACCATGGACCAGAATTTATTTCATTCTCTGTAACTAAAAATTCTTTTATTTCCAATTTCTATTGTTTTTTTTTTGTTTTGTTATATATTTGTTAAATATCAATGCAACGTTACATGTGACGCTTTCCACAATGTTTCCCGACCAGATTCTTTTCTTACGTGTATGATTCATTCGAAAGTGATCGAATAATATTGGCAACGTTTCCAAAATTTATAAATCATTGCCGATCCACGTGCATCCAACTTTACGAACGAATATTTTTCGTGGAATGGAAAAATATTTCGGTGAGCACACATCCACTTGTAATCAACGCGTATATGCCATCGATCAATCCGTTAACGAGGTCGTTGGTTGTTCCATGGCACCGTAACTAAACTGTCCTCCATCTATTTTCGACCTTTCGAGAATCATACTGGTGGAGCTATATTGTTTTCCTTGGTTAAAATATTTTATCTACCACTTTTTCATCATTTCTTTTTTTATTAACATAAATTATTTAGATCTCTACAAAGCATTTTTAATTTTATTTCGAAATAATAATATATTTTAACGAATAAAGTGAAATTAGATAGTAGATTTTAATAAGAAGAGAGGGGTAGCATAGTCGCAGAGCCATACTGCTTTTTCATAAGTTAAAATATTCTATAATATTGAAATATTTGCAGAATCTAAAGTTTTATCTTTCTTCTTATTTATCCGATTCTATGAAACAGATAAAACTAATCTTGCTCAAAAAATAAAATATACTTTGAAAAATTTTTTACCGAATAAAGCCAAAGTATTACTATTTATTATTTCCTCTTGTCTTTTATTTCAAAACAAATAACGATCAATATTTTTAAGAATCTACCAGGAAAAATTCAATTCAATTAATTTTAAATCGCATAAATGTTACTATTTAATTAAGATGAAGGGAATAGAATTTTAAATATTTCGGAATATTTCAAAAAAAAAAAAAAATAAAATAATAAAAGAACACTTTAACTAAGGAGGACAATAGACTCATCACATAGACTCCATAGTCGGGACACAGGACAAACGGCTAAAATTTTTTTTTTTTTTTTTTTCTTTTCCTCCCCCCATTCAGAGAAGACGAGACCCGGCCTTGTGCATGATACCGAGGTTTTCGGTTCGTTTCACACTTTCATCCTCGCATCTTTTTACCCTGGCTCACAATCGCCATTGCTTTGCCACCCTTTTTAACGTTAAGGACACATTCAAAGAGATCGGTATCTTACTGTACCGGTACTGGATGTCACTGCTGGATACGGCCGCCTTCGATTCCGTTTTCTACACTTTGTATAACGTTTTCGCGATATTGTTCACGAAGTGTCGTCATTGAATGGAATCGTGTAAAATGGAGGAAAATTTGGCGGTGAAAGTATAATGCATGAAATTTAATCGTTAGAGCGTGTATGTGTATGTACGTGTTTAATTGGAATTTTTTGATTCTGAGCTTGTATTTATTTGAAATCGTGTTTTACTCATAAGATTAAATTTACGTGATATCAATATATGAAAATATATGTCTAATACGATATGATTGAAAAAATCATTCATGAAAGAAAAAAAATTCTTTTATCGCCATTAATCGTAACTTCGTAATGTATGTTGAAGGATTCTTTTAAACATTTTTCATTAATATTATTGATTGGAAAAGAGTTTTTTTTTACTATATAATATTTTTGACAGATTTTTACATCACTGAAGTGTAATTTTAAAAAAAATATAGACAAGCTTCGTCTATTAGTTTAAATAAATATTCCTTTGAACAACCGTAACTTTGAATTATAAAAAAATATTTTCATATATTTTTTATGTATATATATATATAAAAAAAAACAAATTTTAAAACTTTTGATAAAAATATCATTTATCCTATTTCATTTATTCATTTTCATTTCGCATTTTTCAGAGATCAAAACGAGGAATAAAAATATTAATAGAAAATCTGACGTTTTACTTATTTCCACTTATTTCCCCGATCGAGGCAGCTGTTTCATTAATTAACAACCGATGGAAAAGTGCAAACGTCTGGAAAAGAAAACAACTATCGTCGGCCGAGTCACGAATGAATTATCGATCGATGGACCCGATCGATCGGCCGTCGACGGAGAAAGCTGCATTAATTAACCCCCTATCCTCATTAATTTATACACCCCCGATCGCTTATCAGCTTTTATCGAGGTTTTAGATCTCGTTTCGGAATTTCGAATATTTTAACCTGGCGTGTTGAAAGAACGTAAAGAGATGATGATGCTCGAGTAAATAATAATCGAACTAGAGTAAAATCGGTGGTAATCTCATGAAAATGAAGTTTGCCCTGTCGAAAGAAGAGAAGGTAAAAAATATATCTTCCGTCGAATCAAAGATTAAAGATTAAAGATTCCGTTTAAAAAGAATTGGATGGTTGATTAATTCTCTATTTCTAACGGGATCTCTTCGTTTTATTCTTGCAAATTTTCCTTACAACAATCCAAAGATAAAAAAAAGTGTAGATTCGATTTTATCGGTTTAATTATTTCCTTCTAATTTGATTTATAAAATAATTTTTTCATTTCAAATATGTTTTAAATAGGAACACGAAGAGAATTTTCCATATTGGAATGAATGAAACGAGTCAAAAGTAAATACGGATTAAATAACAACAAATATTCAAGCTAATTAAATATTGAATTATAACATCCGTTCACGATCGTAATTTCAATAATTTCATTAAAGTACGAACAATCCGTTCATCGATCTCACTCAAAATATAACATAAAACGTAACAATAGTGATATCAGTAAGAGAATAAACATATATACATATATAAAAAAATATATTTTTCTAGTTCCAAAAAAAAAAAAAAACTAATCTAATCAAAACGAATCTAACACAATTATCGGATCGTTAATCGTTTAAAATATCGGATCGCGCGCTCGTATCACGCATCCGATATAATGGATACTGATCGATTAACTAATTCATCCTGGTATTGTCTCATTACGGGATCCCGACTAATGAGCTGCGGATCATCGATAATAGCTCTTTGGAAGGCAGCTGCATCGCTGATTAATTTCCCAATGTGTGAAGGCGTGATCAGGAAAGCCATCCTGGCGGCCGATTATCACGCGTGCCGTGGAGAATTATCGCCACGATCAATCGTGTCGAATTGTTTGCGTTTGTCTACTGAAAGTTTACAGGGGGATGGGAGGGAAGTGGACGCGAGTTTTAGCCCACTTTCTACACTTTGGAACGGCGGTAACGACAATTTTGCACCCGGAAATTGCAATTTCGACCGACCGTTGATCACTTAATAACTGATAATGAGTCCCGATCGATGGTCGATGGTCGATAGTTTCACACACGTAAGATTCGTAGAATTGTGATTGGATGGGTCATGGAAGTACATTGTGAGATAGATTTCAGAATATTATTACGTAAGGCAGTTGTTAAATTTTCATTTATTTCGATTTGATTTCTAGTATCTTGGAAATATAATTAAAATGTAATATAACAATCCTGATTACGGTGTTCTGTGATTCTTCCGTGAATATTTTCGAAGAATTTAACGAAATTTATTATTCTGATTCTCGCTATTTATCAAGAATTTTTAATTTATATTATATCCAACTTAATGTATCTCGACAAATATTTTAAAAATATCGAGGGAACGATTTTTATCACCGTTATCAAAATAAATATATTATCCCTATTTTTCTTTCGAATAAATTTTCTGCAAATGTCGTATCGGTTTTGACGTCGATATATCAGTCACGAAGAATAACGTAAATGGCGCAGACTGACAATTGTAAAGATACTATATATATAATATATGATTGATAGTGATTATCTTTAAAATTGACAAGGATTATTTTCACGATGAATTCTTCGTGATTATAAAAACAAATGCGTAAGAAAGAATTGTATAAGAGAAGATAAAGAATCTGATTCTTCAAAATGGCCGACCTCACCACTCTATATGTACATATTTCTCACGAGATTCTCGACATTTTTCGATAAAGCGAAGCTATGCATTTTGCACGGATGAAACGTAACATTCCATTGTCGTTTCACATACGTGTCACAAGTTTTCTTCCAGAAGATGAATATAAATGTATTGCGGAGGAACTAATCTGTATTCGTAAAACAAACCTTCGCGACACCGAGGGGGCGAAACGAAGATGGAACAACTTTTCATCCGTGATTAAAATATTGCGTGAAATATTTTTACAATTTTGAATATCCTGACGACATTGTGAATCCTCGATATCGATAAATCAAGATTTTGTATATTTTAAATCTAAATCTGTACGGAATAAAGTCGTTAATTCTACTCGCGATATTCTCCAGGAACGTAATAAAGAAAATCGTGGACGGATTAAGTTAAAATCTCCGGTTTAATACACTTTTGACAGGAAAATCAATGTTAACCATAGAGGTTTGTGAAAATTTTGTTATATTGAAAAAAAATTTGGACAAGTGGATTAAAAGAAGAGGAAAATTTATGGGAATATCGTTGATGAAGAAAGAATGATCGAAAAGAATTATTGCGAATTAATTTTTAGGAGAAAAGATATATTTTGAGAGAAAATCAAGCATCTTGATACTGTTGATTTTCTTCGATACGAATTTTTTTCTTTTTTAAAAAAAATACTACGATGATATGAATGATATTAAAACACTTATGAATAATGCAACAGTTATGAATATTACTTAGAAGCCTTCTTTGATTTTTCCAAGTATATTGTTATACATTTTAATGTTCCCTGATGAACGAGACTTAACGAGTTTCGCAACTCGTTGACCGCAAATGCTTTCTCAACTTCATCGATTAAGGAAAACTAGTTCCTCGTACCAACGCTTGAATCATTATGCCCGAGCTTCATAATTCAACATATGTTATTGTTTACTTTACCAAGTTTCGTTATAGATAATAGAGATATCGTGTTGTTGAGAATACAGAACTAGCAAAGTAATTTTCCAAAATATTTACATCATATAAGAATCACGTATATGTGAATATTTATCGTTTGGACAAAGTTATAAACCTTTCGATTGATTGTGAAAACGTGATATTTATATATTCGAGATATATTTTATCGTATTTTATCAACAAATAATAAAAGCTTTACAACTACACGTGTTTAATTCTGATTCTTCCATCATCTCTGTTCACATCTTTGAACAGAGAATAGACACAGAAGATCTTTCATTCGAGAACATCCATCTATTTATCTGGTCTCAAACAGACGTTGTCACTCTGTAATTCCATGTCAATATCGGGTTGAATATAAATTATGATCTCGGTAATGGAGTGTTAAGTCGCTTGCTTGAATCATTTCCAATGAGCTTCTTATCACGAAAAATGAATAACGAAGTGATAATTTCTTAGAACCGTCTTTTTATAATTTTTTGTTGAATATACATCTCAATATATAATATAACACAAATTGAATAGATTTCTTTTTATTATTAAAGAAGTTAATCTAATCAATGAATCAACTGATATGAATTTCAATTCTATTATTATATCTTTCGTTTCAATTTTCAATTTTTTAAAAATCATTTATAGTTAAGAAACTCACGAATAATCTATCTCTTTGTTCACAATACAAATTCAATTGTTTATTAGATACCTATTCTAATTCTTGCTAATGCCAATATCCAATTTTTCAAAACTTATTTATAAATAAAATCTGTAATTAAAGAATGTATCTATCTTTCCACATCCAAAACGTCCTCAATTCCAACGTCTATTCCAACTTCTAATAATCAACTATAATCATCATCAGCAAACAACCCCAAATCTCTATTTTTCCATTCACAAAATTTCATCCCACTCCAACCAATCTGTACTTTTACTCAACCCATCATTTCCCCCTCCTTTTCATCTCCAACTCGTCGAAAGAACTAAGTTCTCCAATTGTTTCACCCGACAACTCAACAAGCATGGCCGAGTTCCTGCAAGCATAATTCTTCCCCGTTTCTTAACCGTGACGAGGGACAAAAGCGTATTAGTTACAGTTCTTCATTTCGAAAAACTGCGGAGAGAGAAAAATCGTGGAATATTTTTAATTCCACTCTTCTTTCGTGGACGAGACGTTTCCACAAAAAAGAAAAAAAAAAAAAAAATAACGTCGCCTGTCGCGTAAACCAGTCAGCAAAACGGTCTAAGGTTCGCTTTCGTGGCTCTTTCGTATTGTACGACTAACCTAAATTCACCTGTTTCACTGTCGCTGCACATTCTGAATACCCGTCTATTTGCCCGCAAATTTGCTACGTTCCACGATAACTGGACTCCTCCCTCTCCCCCCATGTAAATGCGGAGGGAGGGGAAAAAAAAAAGAAAAAAAAAATAAAGTTTCGAAGCTCGAGACGCGTTTTTTGAAAACTTCGCGCCACCATTTTACTCGCGGATTGCAATTTGCGCGAATTTAGGTTCGTGGAAGTGGAATAATAGACAGGTTTAACCGTGAGCGAGATTGTTTTCCTCAGTTTTCGATTTTTGTATCGGGATTTGATGTAACAAGTTGCTAAATTTTGGAAAAGGGGGAATTTTTCGTTGAATTGTGTTTGGAATTGCGTCCAAGTGTTTTTAAATCCTTTTTTGAATTTTTGAAAACGAGATCCATTTATAAGTTCCTCGATTTGAATTTTCGGAAAAATTTGTCATTCAAGCCTTGAATTTTAATCATTAAATTTCCTTCCTTCGTAATTTTATGATCGATCCCCAAACTATATTCAGGGAAATTTGAAATTTAATTTGCAAAAGTGATCGCTTTTCGATATTCTGGCTAAATATTCAAAAAGATAATCAGGATTCGAAGACGGTTATGAAGCAGTGACCACAAATTCAACACATCATTTATAACAGTAAAATTGAGAATTGTTAATTGAAATTCCATTTCGTGTTTCGGCAAAAGCAATGGCGATGATCCAGCCATTGGATCGATCGACTATTTCTCTCTCCTGATCACTCGTTCGTTGCCATCGATCGACACTTTGTATGCTTTTTTTTTTCTTTTTTTTTTTTTTTTTTTTTCCGTCGAATCAACTATGCTGCGACAAAATGAAAAAAAAGGAGAAGAAGAGGGAAAGATATATATGCCAAGAAGAACTCACCGGATCAGCTCGAAGATCTCGGGCTTTTCTCGCTCCCTCTGCTTCATTCTCTCCTTCATCGCCGTGATGATGCTGTTCGCCTTATCCTCGGCACCGTGCTTCGAGCTTTTCTCAGCCGCCCCTGAAAAATGAAAAAGTCATGGGTGAGCATTTCTATAAAACGGTCTCTAATATTGCACGCCTCTCGATTTTTAAGGAGGAAATTCTCAGAAACTTATGTTTATATCTCATTTCGAAGTAAATTGAAACAGAATAGACGAGGTGTGCGGTTGAAAATTGTGCATGGACAAGATTGCTTCGTTTTTTTTGGAAATTTATTTCTGAATAAATAAGAAGAGTTTTCCCCTTCTCTTTGTGTATTTGTTATTATGATAATAGACGATTTGTGATTGCGAATAAAAAAGTCATTTTATTTTATATCATAATTTAAAAATGTTTGTCATCTTAAATTTCAAGTTTTATTATTATTAAACGTGGAAGTTTATGAATTTAATTTTCTTGAAAATGAAGCTTTAAATGAAAGTAAAAAAAAAAAAATTTATTCCATATTTTTTTCTTACTTTTTCATAAAAATGTTATCTTGTCACTGTGTATATCGAACAACTGTTTTCATTGATTTAATATTTCATGAAAGTTTTTCTCAAACGTAATTTAGTTAAGTGATTTATAAACAAAAGTCCATGAATTACATAATTATTTTTAATCTAGTTGATCTAGACAGATATATTCTCTTGTTGCATAACTGTACTAACGGAATACATTAACGTAATCTGATTTAATCAGTTGGTGTAGGTCAGTAACTAATTCAGCGAGAACACGTTGTTGCGTTTGGATTAAAGTGGTATTAAAAATAATTCATCCTGTGCTATATTAAATTTCAAACTGTATGGTAAATAAAAATACGTAAGATTGTAATATTTTTTTGTGTGAAATCTTTTTAAACGAAACAATATATTTTCATTGCAGATAAATCCGTAACCTGTACTTCATTCGACAAATTTAAAAATATAGGTTAATTCTCTCCGAATATTCGAAGTTAAATTTATGCCACAATAAAATTGAAATCTAAAATTGCACGTAATTTAAACTATAATTATCACTGTGTATAAATAAATTTTATTATATCGTATTTAAGAGTCTCTGCATATTTTATTTATAATCTTAGATACTGATCAGACAATAATTTTGAAATAAAGTCTTGCAAAAAGATCTTATCATCCGTGAATAAATGATTTATTTGCGAAAAAATACATTCACGATTTGTTCGAAAATTTTTTCAATTGCAATTGATCCTGCAATTAATAATCTTTTTTAAGTTCAATTAATTTTCTAAGAGTATCCTCGTACAATATATTCGCAAACGTGGCTATACTTATTAAAGAAACAACAATTATCATCGAAAATATACATTTAATCCCAATCTTTTAAATCTACTATTATTTTCCAATAACATAAAATCGTAACTTTTCTCGATTTAACTTTTATCTTCGCGATCTTTCTTTCATTATTTCGCTTCACAAGGTTTCCGAGCACGCACTCTTGAAAAACCTTCCACGAGATGCACACGTGTCGAAACGCAACAGTCGCGTGTTTCGTCGGCCGGAAGACTCGAGGAGCGTTAATTTTCCGGTGAAGAAGCTCGTTTTATCCATCTGCCCTCACCCAGACCGGAAATTATGCGTGTTGATCGTTCAGACAGAGGAGCGAAAAATCGATTTCTCCCGAAAAATAAACGGTGGCAGCCACGAAAATGGACAACACCTTCGGGAATTTGTGATGTTTCACGATAAATCGTTCGGGAGGGGGATGAAAAAAAAAAAGTCTGAATATTTCATCGATAATATTGGTTCCTACGAATAGAAAATCGATGGTCCCGAATTTGTTGCGTCGCGATGTTGGAAAAATTCCATTTGTTGGAAAAATGTTTTGAAAATTTCGAAATTGCTGGATACGAATGATGAAGTTAATGAAAAAAAAAGTAATGTTTTTTTTGATTGGTTTTTGTTTTAATTATTAAAATTAGGAGTACAAGTGATAGATCATTTCAAGATATCATTTTACAGAGTAATATTGCGATTAAAATCTTGATATCTGATAATCTTGAAATCTTGATATTATAAAAAAAATATTCACTGATATTGAAAAAAGTGAAGATGATTTAGATTTGCAATCGATTCGAAACTGATTAATTTTTTATTTTATTCTCGAATTATTGGAAACGTCTAAAAAATCATGTATTTGCATATTTTAATTCTAGTGATTTATAAAAATATATAAAATCTATATATTCGTGTAGGAAATAATTATGATTCTATTAATGAACATTATATTTTAATTATATATTTTTTATCACTTTTAAATCATTTTTCATATGAAAAATTATTCCAAGCAAGAATTATATGAAAGAAAACGTAGAATATAAAAATTAATTTTATGCTTTTTAATTGAGATTCTTTCTTTAATAGATGAGAAAGAAAATAAATTATTAATAATATATCATTACATATATTTACTTTTAATCTTTTGTCTTTAATGTACTTTTATTACTAGTATTATTAACAAAATTTCAATTTAGAATTTACATTCCACATCGATCAATATGACATTATTAATTACATTATTAATAATCAAATATCATTATTGTAATAAATTATTTCAATATATTGGTCAGCAAAGGATTAAACAGAACTTAGAATTTCATCCTGTTTTTGAATATTATTCTCATTATTCTATATAGAAGATATATTTATAACTCTTGTTTATGAACGATAATTCATTATTCTCTATAGATTTATATTAAACTTATTTCTGGTTAATTGTTGAGATACTCGACAAATAATTATACAAGACTAATTTAATCTCTGTCGAATATTAGTAATTTTCTAGTACGTTCGAATAATTAAAAGCTAAATTCACTTGATAATAAGTTGACAAGAGAACACGTAGGATTCTATTGCAAAATCATTATCAATTTCCATGTAGCCGAATTTTCCACGTGCGTTTGACAGACTTGTAAAGCTCCAATCCTGTATATGAATAATTTACATGAAATTTTAATTAAAATATTTAATTTTCATGCACGATCTCGCGATCTGATTAATAGTTTACCTCATGGTGAATTTAAATATTGATGTGCAATTAATTGCCAGTTATTTTAACAATAACAGGAGCAAATATACACGAGATAATAGACAAGTAGTGATCAATGAAATGGAAAAATAATTTGATCGACAAATTTCCTGTTTTTCCAAGGTTCTCTTCGTTAAAACTTTAATTAATGTCAAATATTTTATCGATTAGTTTATCCTTTTTTTTGTTTCTCTTATTTATACAATTATTCTTTCAACTGATTATTTTTAATCTTGTTAAATTCATTTTTAAATAAAAATTTTACAGAGTTTCATCACTTTTATAATCCCCACTTTATCTATCGTATCATTATAGAAAAAGAAAATGATATAAATGAAAAAAATAATAATTCTTCACTATTGTACATTTAATAGAATCTAAAATAAAAAAAAATTGGATATAAAAAGATTATATTCTTATCTCTTTTCTGTAACAAACAAGATTTCTTCATTTGTTAATTAATAAGATTTTAAATTAATCAAAGTAACATAAAGTACAAAAAAAAAACAAAGAATATTATAGATGAAGAGAATATCTCATTTCTATCTATTTTTTAATTAATCAACCTGTTTATAGATTCTATCAAACTACTAAAATTATTAATCAAATTAATATTATATATACATATGTATTTTTTTTATTTTACTTTATCCGATCTGCCCATCTCCAATTAAACCTATCATAAAAATTTTCTCATTTTTTTTTTACATAAACAAGATATTTTGAAATATGAACAAATTGTTAGCAGTAAATACATATTCCCCTCACCATAAACGATTTTATTGCTCCAAAATGAACACTCAAAGCCATCATTATTCTCATTCACATCCACGAAATCAACATCGCGGATTCCCGAATTTTCGCATGAATTCCATTTACCCTTCCCCCCTTCACAATTTCTACGTCTTTGTCTAGTTCTATGCGCCTCCACGTCGATGGAAATCTTGCAATCAACTCGATCGTGGAAAATTCGAGGCAAATCTCTCGAGAAAATTTTCTCCCTTATTTATCGTCACACCTAGAAAATTTCGAAAATTTCAATTCGGTTGCGAAGTTGAGAATAAAGTCACCAGCATCGAATTTTCTTTATCAAATATATTTTTTTCAACTATTGTAAATAAAGTTATAATAAAGTTTCAAAGTGATCGTTGATTAAAATAGAATATTATTATAATTCATTCTTTGTTTTTTTCGTTTCTATCATTCTGAATGATTCTGTAACGAGAAGAATTCTCCAATTTTTTTAAGAAATTAAAATACATTCGTTATTTGAAATTAATTTTAATCTCGAAATTTTAATCGATTAATTTTAATGCCCAATTCTACGTTACTATCGCCAGAGATCAATTGAAAGCTCTCCTCGTGATTCCTTCCGTTTTTCGACTCACCTCTCGTTAATTGCATCAACTGTTCTCGCTTCTGGTAATTAAGTTCGCAATGGAGGCGGAGGAGCACGGTGTAATTTTACCACCGCCTCCTCCAACGTAGCCGAGTTTAATGTCGCGACAGTTTTGTTTCGTGTGCAGATTCCAATTTATTTTATCGTTACTAGTTTAATTGGAGTTAATGGCGTTTTGTGTTACAACTCGGACAGACTCGTTTTATCCATCGGAGTGAAAATGATGAAACTGGACACGGAAATTTTTTTTTTATTAAATTTGGAGAATTGATTTAATTATAAAGCATCGTGTTTCTTTTTTGTCAGAGTTTTTTGCTGATTGCAGGATAAATAATAGTAAATGTTTTCGTAGAAGTAAGGATAAGTTATATACAAGAGGGATGAAAAAGTCAGTCGATTCGAAAATTCGAAAATAATCTCGATAAAATTAAGTAATTCTTTTCTTTGAATGGAAAATCAAATTGTTATCGAGAAATGTTTTGTTATAAATTTATCTATATTATCATTATAACCAATTTCACCGAATTCTCTCTCCTAAAGATAATATTCCATTTCAATTTACTCTAATTGCTTGCAAATACAATTAATAGAATTGCACGTAGTTTAACTAATCCGTCTAAATCACGGATTCATGGATAATCTTCAATCTGTGTTACATTAAGTACCCGACTAATCCATTATCGTTGAAATTTATTATACAATATATCACAAAGTAAAACGTTTGTTTAAAGATATTTCAACGTGTTATAAAATATATAAACCACACGCCATATTTATTAAAAAAGATCGATTAGAACTTTATAATATCCTTGCATTCATTTCCAACATTAACCGTATAAAACGTATTTAAATTATATTATTATATAAAAATTTCAACGTATCATGCATCACACTTGGTAACACAAATCTTCCATTTTTTTCCATTTAAATTACTATAAAAACGTGTGTCAAAATCCAATAAATATGGAATATCGTTCATGAATGATGAATTAAAAAATAAATAAATATATGTATAAAATAAATTACTCACTTTGCAAGCAATCCGCGTTCAGCAGGTCCTTGCACTTTTCGTGACACTTGACACCGCACTCCGTACACCGCACCCCTTGTCGGGCGATACCCCAAAGAAGGCCCTCGCACTCGTAGCAGTAAGTAGGCGACGTGGCAGTCCATGTGACGAATTTGTGGGGGGTGGTCGAGGAGATCGGGTAGATCATCGCCTGCAGCGTTTTCTTGTACACGTGCATCTTCTGCGGGGTGCAGTATCGTTGCACAGACAAGTTAGTATAAACGCAACGAAGTGAATTGAATCGGGGGAAGGTGGGATACTCTTCATTTGCAAGGATCATTCTAACGATCAACTCCGCGCTTCGCTGCTCGTTCGAAATTCGATGGTTCTTTTTTTCTGGGAGTGGTGATGAGAATTTTTTTAGATGTACTCTTTTGGTAGATTTCAGGTTATTATTCAACCATCAGAAATTCTTCTAAGAATAAATAATAAAATACTTCAGTGATTCAATCTTAAGTATTCTTTTTTTTTTAATATTATATTTAAAGTTAAGGAGTAGAGTATTGTAAAAGATATTTTATAACAATCTAAAATTCAAACTGGATCTTTCTTCTTTTTTATTTGTTCAAGTTCTATTATATAAAAACTGCTAAGTACAATATTATTAATAAATCGTTCCTCTACAAAAAAAAAAATAAAAACTTTCGTTCCGTCTGAAGAAATTATTTTTTTCAAAAATCAAAATTCTCGATTCCATCGATTTTCGTTGGAGCAGAGGATGCGTCGAAGATGTCGGCATTCGCGCCAATTAACGAAGAGAGTGCGACCAGACACGGATCGAAACGGGTTCTCAAAAACTACCCCAACGTTCTTTCTTCTTCCACTATGTATCAAACTCGATACAATCCTTTTGCAATATTTCCAAAATTCAACAACAAACAAACAAACAAAAAAAAAAACTACTTCATCCATTTTTATCCTATATAGTTTTCGAAACCGTGTCCACAACACTCTCTTCCACTACCTCACAATCATCCCTATTATTCCTATTCGTTCCTCCTATCGTGAACTCACCTTTCCGTGTGAAACTCTTGCTTCGTTCTCATGCAAGATCAAAGGTACAAATATATATATATACTCACTCACTATATATATATACATATATATGTATACATATACTGTATGCGTGTGTATGTTTACAGTCAAATCGGTGTCATTCATTCGAAACGTCACGCTAGCTCTCGTATATAATTACGCGGACAATCATAACGTGCCAGAGGGGAATTGGTGTGCCTGGCGAGACCTAATTACATACGCAATCCTGTGTACACGGATTAAACAAAAGGGGGGGGGGTAGGATGGAATTTCCACGGGGTTGTTGCTGTTGTTGTACGGTTGGTTTGGTTTTTGGAATGTTCATCACAAATCAAATTTATATTCAAGAATGTTCGGAGATTCTCAAGAGGATTCTCTACTACTCGCTCGAAATGTACGATGCGTTGTTCATGCATCTTGTCCTTTCGAATTTCTCACATTCTAACTTAAAAAAGGTGGAGAAAGGAAAGGGTGGCGCAAGACGTATCGAAGGGGGCTTTATTTTTTCTTCTTTTTTTTTTACATGTTTCTCAACGCGTGTGCGTCTGCGCTCGCGTCGATCGCATTTGCGCTGCCTGTGATCACGATTGTACGTGGGTGGATAGTACACGTTGCGTAAATTTCACGATGACGAAGGAAGGAGTGTGCTTGCGGGTGTACATATTTGTTGTATCAAGGAAGAAGAGTGGAGAGGGAGATATGTTTGATTTTGCTTCACTTGGAAAAGATAATTGTTTGCGGAGATCTTCATTTTGTTAACTTGTAAAGGAGATGGTTGTAATAGTAATAGTTATACCATGCACTTCGCGCATAATAGAATAATTATATTCCTTTCAATTAATGAAAGGTGAACTCATGTCTCTTTATTATTTAGAGATATATCGTATTTTCTCTCTATCTATGTTGAAATTTTTAATAAAATTGTAATAAGTTTGAGATTGGAGATAATTTTTCAATGATTCTTCGCTTGATCTCGAAATTTATGCAACAAAAATTCTTTCGAGATGTAACATATGCAGTCGGTCATAAATATCTATTCTTGATTTAATTTAATTTTACGGTTTGTACATAAAAAAATAATTTATCTTTTCACGAGAATTCTCTTTGAAATCAACTTTTAAATTTTTGTTATTTTTTCATATTTTTTTTTTCCGGGTAATGAAACAGGTAATTGTTTTACGATTTAAAATTTTGTTTTACAACTCTTGTACAATTACGAGGTTATATATATATTAAAGATTTCACACGAAACAGAATTATCATTGATTTTTACTTTTCATTTTGACTTTTGAATTATCGAAAGAACAACCCAAGATATCCAAAATCAATGCACGTCGCGCGGCAAATGAAATTCGCCACGTGATTCAAATATTTCGAAGAAGCTACTGCGAAAAGTAACTCTTTGCTTTTTATTTTTCAGAAAAATGAATTTCATATTTGACGTGCACAGGCAACACAGATCGATCTTCCTAAAATTCGCGCAGTGATAGGAGCGCTACGAGGAGAACATAGGATCTCTATTTCTTTCGTGTCTTCGTAGGGTAATAGAACGGGCTCGAGGATACTCGAACCCTCGTCCCCTCGTTCTTCTCTGCACGATTTTTATCTTTCTCTCGTCTTTCGACACTTTCGAAACTGACACTTCCTCGGTTGGATGATCGACGAACGACAAAAACGTTTACTGGCCACATTTCTCTTGTGGCGAAAAAAAAAAAGAAAAAAAAAAAAAAAAAAAAAAAAAAAAAAAAAAAAGGACCTAAAAAAAACCAAAAGATTTTATTTCTCCAAACCATAGAAAAAAATTTTTTTTTTTTTTTTTTTTTTGCTTCGAATAAATCGATATAATTTTAAATAAAAATTTCATCTTCCAACGTTTCGAAAATAACGATTCAGACTCCCGTTCCATCGAAATAGCCTGCAAATACTCGAAGCAAAAAAAAAAAAAAAAAAAAAATTTTTTTCTATGGTTTGGAGAAATAAAATCTTTTGGTTTTTTTTAGGTCCTTTTTTTTTTTTTTTTTTTTTTTCCCCTCTTTTCTTTTTGGGCAAAAAAAAAAAAAAAAAAAAAATTTTTTTCTATGGTTTGGAGAAATAAAATCTTTTGGTTTTTTTTAGGTCCTTTTTTTTTTTTTTTTTTTTTTTCCCCTCTTTTCTTTTTGGGCAAAAAAAAAAAAAAAAAAAAAAAAAAAAAAAAAAAAAAAGAAAAAAAGGAAAAAACACAACAACAAAGTTTTTCCTATCGATTCGATGAATGTAATCCTTTGGCTTTGTTTCGACTCGCTTTTCTTTTTTCCTTTTTTTTCAACCAAGAGTTCGAGAGAAAGAGAGAGAAAAAGAGATGGAGGGTGAGCACACGTTCTCTAGATGTCGTATTACTATTGGAAACGCTCTGCAAGGGGGTGTAAAAAAGCATCGATCCGCTAAAAAGCACTATAAAGGTAATGTCGTGAGTTCAGGATGTTCCACATATTCGTTCCATGTTCGTTTTTTTTTTTTTTTTGCTTCGAGTATTTGCAGGCTATTTCGATGGAACGGGAATCTGAATCGTTATTTTCGAAACGTTGGAAGATGAAATTTTTATTTAAAATTATATCGATTTATTCGGCGGCTATTCTTATTTCGGAAAATGCTGCTACGTTGTTGCATATATATACATATCTCTTTAAATCAGATCCTCCCGTGATCCTTTAACCCTTATCTTTAACTGACTTTCATAGACACAATGGAATCCTATCAATTGTACAACACAGATAGATCTTAACCAAGTCAAATTTTGAATCTTTAAATTGTGATAGAAGAACATGCTCTTCTTTCGATTTAAATTTTCAGAAATAAATTTCAATATACCGAATGATCGAATAAATTTTTTGATAATAAATAAGATTTTCCAATTCTTACGTGCGTTTAATTAATTCATCCAATTGGATGAATCATTCGATTTTATAAACGAATTCAAATATTTCCAATTTTTATCCGATAATTTACTTATTAGCGATGAAAGGATAAAAAAGATTTGATGAAGAGGAATTCGTCATCAAACGTTTCGCAAATCATGAATGGATATCGGCGGCTATTTGCAAATACACGACGAACATGAGGAACATCCGACACTCATGACCAGGAATCGGACTCTCCTAGCTCTATCCTAATTTATACTCGGTTTACATGACCATTGTAGCATCTCATATCCGCGAGTAACCTACACGTGACCCACATACATATACACACATCGCGATAATACCGCACGTTTCAACCGCTACGTGGCGCTCACGTTTGGCAATGCTCGCGACGAGTGTGTACAAATACTTATTATGCAGATATGCGATATATTCGAAACGTTCACCCTAGCCGCTAAAGAGAGATAGAGAGAGAGATAGACAGAAAGATAGAAAGAAAGATAGAAAGAAAGAGAACGATCTCGTCTAGATTCGCTACGAATTTTGCTTTTTCTCGCAGAACGTGTTTCAGATTAGAACAGAAAAAAAAAATAAGTAGAAAGAGACAGAAAAGATAGATAGAAAGAAAGAGAAGAAGTGATAGAAGTAAAGCAAAGAAATAGAGAAAGGAAGAAAGAAAGAAAAAGAAAGAGAGAGAGAGAGAGAAAGAGAGACAGGTTGGGCCACACTTACGTGAAAGAAAATAGCGCGTAAATGAGGATAAAATGCAGCACAGTTCATGTGAAAAGAAAAAAAGTTATCAGAAAAATAATTATAGTTTAGTTTAGCTTCGTCGGCGAGCTATCGTCGCTGGATAACGCTTGGATATGTTTATTTTGTTTATTATTTCGTTATCGCTTAAATTTTATGATGACGCGTTTCTTAATATGCGTGTTTGATTACAAACAATCATGAATTTTCGCCTGTTATTCATCGTTACAATAAACATGGGGAATAATTCGTTTTCGGTCGCGCAAAATAAAATTCGCGCCACTCGACACCATTTTCAATATGGCAGTCGATCCTTAGAACCGCTAGATCCTTCTAATGACGTTTTCCTGAATGTGAATCTTGCTTCTTAAAATTCTGTCGATAAAGCGTCTTTCGAGATTACGTAATTTTTATTTAACCTATTTTTACTTTTCTCAGCTCGCCGTGATTGAAATGTTATTCCGCTTAAAATTATTTTTAAGTATTTCTATACGACACACAGTTCGTTTTAATTATAATAAAAGCGCTTAATTATTTTTCAGAGTGATGAAGATATGAAAAAGTGAATTTCTTTTATAGATTTTTTTATTTTTTTTTTTATTTGTTAGGAAAAGAGAATAAATTTTTGTCAGAAATATTGTTTAATTCGCGACCAAGTTATTACGATTTGCTTTCAGAATTTAACGAGTTGGATAATATGCGTTTTTTGTATCTTTGAGAGAATTTTAAATATAAAAATATTTAGTTTTACTTAAGATATTATTGTTTGGTTAATCTGTATTAAAATTTTCTAATAGAGTTATGAGATATTTATAAATATTAAAAATGAATTAAATATTTCATCTTTTATACCTTCATCAGACGAAAAAATAATAAAATTTATACAGCTTATTTTTTAAGTATGGAGAATATTCTTAATATTTAGTTGAAGAAAATTTATTTTTCTTAAAATGAACATTTTATTTTCATTATGAATTATATAATAGCATTATAATAATTTATGATAATATTTGAAATACATACTAATATATATTACTCATAATTTGAAATGGCAAATATAATCTTTATATACATATTTTGTTGTCAAGTTTTAGCATAAAATACGAACAATTATTTTAAAAATTCTCTCTCAAAATTGAAAAATAATTTTTAAAAAAAGGAATACGAATATCAGAGATGCAAAAGTAAAACCATATCAATTTTTCTCTAATTTAATGATGAAATGTTAGCAAACATATTTCATTGAAGCTCAAATTTCAAGAAATTTCATAATATTTTATACCTTGCCATATATTTTCTTGCAAATTCAATACAATTTTTCTCTTTTTTCTCTGAAGTTTATCAAAATTTTAGAAATTATTTCAGGTTATTCTCATTTTTATTCACATTCATATCAATTTAAATAGTTAATATAAAAATTTTTTTATTTTTCTTTAATTCTTTTCTAAATATCGTGAAATATTTTTCCAAAGAAAGTTTCCAAACTCTACAATCTGTTCTAAAACCATAAAAATAAAAACTTATAATTCCATACAATTTAAAAGAAAATATACCCTAATCCTTTTAACTTTTTTTTCCAATCACCTCAATCTTTTCTCCAAACTTGAAAAAACAATCTGTGCAATTTATACCCGCATCTTCGCGCATTATAAAAATTTATCTAACGATCTTCGATAACGCATCAAGGTCGCCTATCGTCCTCACGCGATCCTCCAATCAATGTCGAGGAGACTTCTCGTCGTTTTTCTTTCTTTTTATTTTTTTTATTTTTTTTATTTTTTTTTTTTTTACGACACTCGACGAAATCGACACGATCGAATTTCATCGCGTTCCAACGTGCTATTCCGCGAATGATCCACGCTAAGATTGACTATCAAGATTCTTCTAAACGAGCTTCATTCGCGGATATTAAAAAAAAATTTCCCGACCAGTGAGAGGAAGTTTTAATTTCACTTCGCTTCCTCGACCCTCGACGTTTGCGCGGGAAACGCTTCCTTCATTTCAAAACAAATCTAAACATTCCAGGAACATTCGATTCCCTGGATTCTTTCCTCTCGATCGCGTTGGCAATCTAAGTTTTGCCTGGATCATCTTTCGTGTGTGTGTGCGTGTGTGCGTGTCGCATAAAAAATGTTTCTATTGTATCATTTTCATATATACATTATCACGATAAATTTTCTAATTTTAAAATATTTTATGAATAAATAAATAAGGAATTGATATTAGAAAATTGTAAAAAGAAGATAGGAAACTGAGATCGATCGATCCAAATGTTATACCTCAAAAATTTATCCTTATACGACAAAAATTTGATCCATTTTTCATTCTTTATCTATTTATTCTTTTCCCCTTCTTATTTATATTTACTACTATAAAATAACATCGAACGAGTTTCGCAAAGACATCTAACGCTTAATAAAAAATTACAACGATTTGAAAGAAAATTCTTTTAATCTCGATCCAGAGAAAGTAAATCACGTTTTTCACGCGAAGAACATATATTATAATTTCAAAAATTACGATCGTTATAAAATATTCAAATTAGTTCTCGCCGTTATGTATAAAGCGATTATAGATTATTTTATATACGAAATAGGAAACGCGATAGATGACGATGATGGCTGAAAAAGATATATGTTAAAGGACGAATTCTTACCAGCTCCTCGTCGTTTAAGGTCGCTCTTGGCACTGCCGAGGTTAGACCAGCCGCATTCCTCTTGGTCGCCGCCATTGTCTAAGAAAAGATAGAGAATTAATTCTCGTCTGATTCATAAGGGACGATGTCGTTCAGTCTATCTATTGTGTAGACAGAGATAAAGAGCGAGGAAGAAATGAGAATGACGAATTAGGAAAAGAAAATAAGAACGATGAAGAATATAAATGAGAGTAAGATTGAAGAGAAAAAATGATAAACGTGAATATATATATTTGCACAACGAGAGTATTATATAAAAAAGATACAGATCGGTTTTCTTTTCTTCGATTTCACTGAACGATTAAAGAAAAGAAAAGAAAAGAAAAGAAAGGAAAAGAAAAATGATAAATAGATGAAATAAATCGTACGTATATAAACGTGATACCGAGAATTACATTTGGCATAGATCTTTCTTGTTCCATTGATATTTTGTATAAAATGTGTACAATAATAAATTCTGCGCGTTGTTGAAACGTAATTGTGTGTAATGGAACATTGAAAAAAGAAAAAAAAAATTTATAAAGAAACGTATCATGCCAAATATATTATCGAGATATTTGTTATTTACAAATGTTATTTACAGCCACGGTAGATGTGTTATTTACATTGGCTTGTTTTCAAAGCCGTGCCTTCAGCATTTTTGTCGTGATCAGAGTAAAAGCTTCTCGATATCTAACGTAACAGATAAACTTTAAAGCAAATTTAAAGAACGAACTTGAAAAAGAAGATATTTCGATCAAGTGAGATTCAATGGGATCAAATATTAGGAAAGAACAATATTTATTAACAATTTCCCGAATAAACCGATATAAATCAATCGTAAAGTGAGATATTCGATTCTATAATTCGATAATAATAAACGAGCGTGAAATTTCATTCAATAATAATAAACATTTCATTGTATTTAACAAACATTGCGTAACAAACTCGACAATATTATATAATATTATTCGCATAAATATCACGAGAAACACGAAGATCGAGAAACTCTCTGCTCGAGAACGAATTCGCAACGTTTCGTTTTATTTGAAACCAAAGAAACACAAGTATTATCATTGATAAAAGACACTTAGAGAAATGTAGCAGAAATATATGCTAATATAAATCAGCCCCATAATTGAATGTACATGTACGAAATAGAAATAAAAAATGGAACGAACGCGTGAACGATATGGAGGATGTATAATCCGACAAAACTCGATGCAAAGTATATTTATAAAATATATACACTGAAAAAAAAAATAGATAAAAAGACAATGAACAATAAAAATCATAACTATGAAAAAAAGAAAAGTAACGAAAAAAAGGGAAGAGATATAAGAATAAAATGCAAGGGATGATGGTGAAAGGCGAATAGCGAGATAAAGGTGATGAATCTCTAGAGAATCTAATCCAATTAGCATATTGGCGCCTGGTTTGGCGCACAGTTGGCTAGATTTCAATTAAGATATTATGCACGGGGCCCCGTGCAAGTTGCATGCGCTACTGTCTTGCCTCTTTTGGACAGACTGCTAATTCGGAGCAACTAATTTCGCGCCTCATCTATAATATATGCTCTCACTCTCTATCGGTTTTTTCTACTTTTTCAAAAGCGTGTGTGTGTATTTACAGGCATTTTATACACGGGGCACCGTGCGATCTCTCTTTTCATCTTTCTTCGAATACAAATTGCGACGCATATTTTGAATTATACAAGGAATACTTACTTACAAAAGGAAATTATTGTAATAATCATATGTCAATATTTTTTTAATTGGACACATTCTTGTTATCGTTTTTCTTTTTGGGATAAATCGTTTTAACAGAATTATGGATCTGTTATATTTTTCTTGGATTTGGATATTTTTCTTTCTTTCTTTCTTTCTTTTTTCTTTTTTCTTTTTCTTTCTGTTCTTTTCTTGGAGGATAATTTTGCTGTTCCTTTCTCACTTTTTAAAAATTAAATATTATTTGTTGAGAAAGAAAAGAAATAATTATTAGAGAGAGAGAGAGAGAAAAGAAAAACGGGAGGAAGAATTTATTAAGAGATGTACTCGTTTCGTATCTTCGAAACTGTTTTTTCTTTCTTTTTCTTTTTTTTTTTTTGAAAGATTTAAAGACTTTTTACTCGGCTAACTATTAAGAAATTAAGAGATCCTTGTTTCGCGTGTATTAAACAGATTTGTATGTTCATTATAGGAATAGGGATATATTTCCCTCGAATCTTTTTACAATATTTCTTATAAAAATTTTCAATTTCAATTTCACAAATCTTCGTAATGAAATTTTGATTTCTAAAATTAATATATAGATTATTTAGCTTAAATATCTATGAATTTTTTATCTTTAATACACGCTTAAAACCACAATCTCCAAACATAAACGTATCATATTATTTATAACCTACTAATTACTAATATCTGCTCTACCCATACATGCGATCATCGTGGCGAACATTCTTTACGCGTGCAGGTACACAGAAGATTAAAAAGTATTAGCAAAAATAAAATCGACGATCCAATCGTGTCCCGACAACATCATCGATCTAAAACTCTTCTCTGCTACTTTTCAATCAATTTCAATCAAAATGTAGGGGGAACGAAAGTAGCAAAATTTGAAAAGAATTTTGTCGAATTTTTTCAAGAGTGTTATCGCAGACATAAATAGAGCATAAATACACGAGCAAGAGAACAAATTGAAATACAAATTGCGGACAATTGGCGAATGATTAAAAAAAAATTTGGTCGCGAGCAACGCTTTCCTTTTGGAACGCCATTCTCTCTTTGTTAAAATTACCATCCTTATAATATAATTATATCGCGAGACAAGTCTGTAAAAATTACTTGATCCTTTCCTTAGGTTAGAAAATATTCTTGTGAGTGATTAAAGTAGTGAGTAGTTAACGCAGTGACAAAATGGCGATCGTTGTTCATAGGTAGAACGTTGCTCGTGCATTTAAAAAATAAATAATCGCGCGGAAATAAACGAGAAGGAGAAGGCAAGCGAGTATATAATAAAGTATCGCAGATGCGAACAAAAAGTAAAATCGAGCAAAAATCAAAGGTGAGAAAATAATGGAGGAAAATAAAGAGAAAGAGAGAGAGAGAGAGAGAAAAAGGTGCAATATCAATGCATACAAGCTGAAGCATGCGCTACGTACGGCGAAACAAGCCTTTTTATTTAAACTTCGTTAAGGAGGCATTTAATTAGTACCTTCAAGACCTGGAGGTAGAGTTTTTGAGATTTTTTGAGAGGTTTTTTTCAGTGAGTGGTTTTGTTTTTTTCAGGTGTTCAGGTGGATACAACAACGGGCGCCACAGAGAACAAACAAAGAAAAATGGCATTATATGCCGGTTAGTACGTGTATCAATTGCAGCATCTTTCTAATTAATTTTTCTTTTTTCTTTTTTTTTTTTTTCTCTTCTAATACCTCGTACGTTATGGATAACAGATACATTTAGAGATTAGAGATATGAGAGAGGAATGGAATAATAGGCGTATCGATCTTTCCACCGAGATGGATAAGATAACCTTTCTCGAAAATTTGCACGTCAAAAACTGGACCGATTCATTCTCGTTATTTTACATAAAAATGCGATCTAATATGTAAACTGTAGCGTGATTTTTATTCAAAAATCAACACTTTTCAGATTTATTATTATTCCATCTCGTTGAATTTGAAAATCTAAAATTGCTGGATCCGAATTGTACATCCCTCCACCCCCACACACGTAATTTCCCCTTCCGAATATATCGAGAATTCCATTTAAACGCGAAAAATGAACATCGAAGTGATCGAAAAGAAGCGAAGACCCTGCCCCGGAACTCGGTTTCCACCAATTTTTCGAGGTTCTTCATCATCGATCGCCTTCGAGCTTTTGTTTCCGGTTCGACTGGGCGGGACAATGCACTTCTTGGATCGCGGAGCTCCAAGGACCAAGGTCACGACGTTACACAACAATCAAGAATAAAAGAAGGAGAGAGAGAGAGAGAGAAAGAGAGAAAAAAAAAATTGTCGAACATCGAACATATACAGGGGATCACAGACAGACGAAGTCGAGATTTCTAAAGAGGGTTGAAAATTCGAGCAGACTCGAGGATGGACGGATAACTTCGTGGAAGGAGAATAATTCCATCCTCCTCGAATCTTACTTATATCAGAGAAAAAAAATAAAAAAAAATGTATTATCGAATGCAAATTCATTTGGAAATGAAATTTTCGAGAAATTTTCTTGAATTATTATTTTTCGTTATTAATATAGTAAATTAAAATTGAATCGTAAGAGGATTATTATTATTTTCGATATGATATTCATCAGTGAAAAATTTTTTAATAGTAGATTTTTAAATAGTAAGTCTCGAAAGTTTTATTTCTCGAATGTATTTGCACTCTAATTTCGCCGAAGTCCATCCGCATCGATTGCACTAGACTTCACACAGAACATATACGCGATTAGATCGAGCGAAAATCGATATGTACTTTTCATTAGTGGAACTTTGTTTGGCATTGAGAGAAAATTGAACGTTAGGAAATTATAGTTCTATAGAGTTATTTCTCTAAGTATTGAAGATTGTATACATAAATTGGCATGTTTTGTAGGATAAAATATATGTTAAATTAATGTTGTAAACGTATATTGATTAAACGTATTTCATTATTTAATTCGATTTTATTTTCTCTCTTAAATGAATATATTATTCTATATTTAATAATATAATAATTATTTTTAAATGTATATTTTGTAATTTTAATATAATGATATAATTAAAAACTTTAATCAAATATTTTTAAATAATGGCAGATTCAAGATTTTAATTTACTTTTAAGTTAAATTTAAACTAAATTACGTTGCTTTTGTTTGCACATTTGTAGAATAATAAGAGAGAAGCATTTAAATTAAAAGATAGAGTATGATCATAATATATATATATATTTTTTTTCTTTTTTTTCCCCTTACTTATTTTTTACCCAAATCGTTAAATATATTCTGTTCCTTTTTTTTATCTTTGTAAATTCATGAGCAAATGGCATATAAAATTTAACCAACATCGAGGGATTTTATCTTGGTTTTCCACAAATGCAAAATTCTCCCTTGCATTTTCTTTATTCGAGATATAAACGGTTAAGTATTAATATTACCCTTGACGCATAAGAAGTTGAGGCACGCATTTGCATGGTTCAAATAATCAATTATGAATGATGCAAAGATAACTTTCCTCAAAGTCGTCTTTTTTTAGAAATCGTAACGTCTTGCTTCACTCGCAGTGTAAAAAATTTCAAGTATTATTATCTAGAGAATAAATTATTTACAAAATTTAAAAAACGTAAGATATATTTAAAATAAAATAAAAGTAATTAATCAATTTCTTTTACAATAAAAAACTTTGAAAATGTCCTTTTGAATTTTTAAATTGATATAGAAAATAGTTACCATTTATGTATTAAATTCTTTCCATTTTAGATTTGACAATTCAATATTATTTCATTGACTTTAATTCTGACTGAAATTCTAATTCTTAAATGAATAAATATATAAGTATAATTAGTTAATAATTATGTGGCGCTAATATCGCATCACTAGAGACCATTCTGTCATCATCATAATTTCAAACTTTCATTAAGCTCGTTATAAATTTAAAACGATATTTATAACGATAGAAATTGATTCCAAATATAAACAGCAACAAAAAAAAAAAAAAAGAAAATTTATCATGTGTCAACAAAATGTCAAAAATTAATTTCACAATTTAAATAATTAAAATAATTTAAGTCTGACCGAGTTACTTTGTCCCATCTCGTGCCATGTTTTTTTTTTCAAAAAGCTACGAGAAACATAAATAATTACAGTAATTGAGTAATGAGTTTCTTTTTTTTTTTTCTCAAAGTCAAATAAATATTTCTGCTTTTAATAAACGAATAACGATCGGGTCGCGCTTTTAAAAGTTTCGTTTAAGTCGTCATGTGAACACGCAAAGCTTTCCAGGACCAGCAATGGCACGTGTGACGTAAGCTCGCCGTTTTTTGAACGTCCTCTCGAGCACGCAGGTAATTACATGCCAGGCACCGTGTTGGATACAGAATTCTCGTTCGAGCATTTCCACGCTCGGTTTTCCTCGCAATTAACATATTTTTTTATGACACGAAATCCCATTCTCGAGAAATTTCTATATAATTTTCTCCTTGTGTCGGATGGAATGAATTATATAAATAAAAATTATTACAAATTGTTACAGGAAGAATATATCGTATCGTGGTGATTTTTGAAATAATTTCGTGAAATCTTTTAATATAGAACGAAAAAAATGTTTTCTTCGTGTTCAAGTAATATTGCATTGTATGATAAAATAAATGATTGAAAATATCTTGTGAAATTTCTGTAACTGAATTTAAGATAGAATCGAGAAATTTTCTATGAATTTGAAATTTTATAATGAAATTGAAAAGTTAAAAGTTCATAGATAAATTATAGAAATAAAAATTTTTGAGAAAGAAATGTAATAAATCTTTAATTTGAAATGACGATGGAATATATAAAGAACGAATAATCGATAAAATTTTTTCGAATAAACAAATAGTAAAATATTTTATTGCGAACAAAGAAGAAAAATAAAATAAATATTTTATTTGAATAATAGTTTGTTTATTTCATACGATTTAATCCTACTTTGAAAAAGCATTGCGTAGAATGTTCAACATTTAATTTTTAACAAAGATTTTTTTAAAATTAGAACTTTGTTATTTTACGTTCGAATAAAATCGTATTCAATTACATTTTATTATTAATTTCGATTGCAGAGCTTCGTAGTATACAAATTTGACATTTTTATTTTTCGACAAACATTTATTTTTGAAATCGCTTCAGGCGAATTTTTATATTTGCCGTATCGTATGTGACTCTTTTTTTTTTTTTTTTTTTTTT
>NW_006263346.1:1925929-1934451 GCF_000469605.1 Apis dorsata
TTTATTTGTAATATCGAAAAAGAATTTTAATTCGAAAAATAATATTTATTTATTTAAAGGAGTCGTTCAAAAAAATATTCGAGGCGGAAAAATCGATTTTAAACAAGAACAAAGAATTCCGTAATTTCTTTTGCACAATTCTATCATTGAAAAAT
Source organism: Apis dorsata (assembly GCF_000469605.1). Classification (NCBI taxonomy): domain Eukaryota; kingdom Metazoa; phylum Arthropoda; class Insecta; order Hymenoptera; family Apidae; genus Apis; species Apis dorsata. Next base: position 1,926,085 of record NW_006263346.1, read on the forward strand.
ATGTAGAACATCTTTGATTCTCGAAACTATTTATTGCTATCAGCGATATCTTTTTTTGTTGGAAAAATCCATTTAAATTGCGTGCCTCTGAATTTGCTCGGCTATTTGTTTATTTATATTTCTGCGAATCGAATTGAATCAGATCGTATACACAAGTTGATACACAATTAGAAGAGAAATAATATACTCTCGTACGAAGTACGTGAGTTGTAAATATAAAATTCTATTTCTTCAAGAGATCGATTCAACGAGATTAATGTTTGAAAGTAAGAAACTATTCTGTTATAACTGTTCGTAGTTATAACAAAACATGATAATATAGTCTTTTAGAAATTGAATTTTCGTTATATTTTATTCAAACAACTATAGATATAACAAAATATATATATACATATTTTATAAATTATTGAATTTCTTTTTTACACGTATAAGATAAAATCTCAAGAATATGTTAAACTTTACAGTCTCATCACGCTTCTTCAATTTGAACAAATATACTAACAAGCGTATCAAAATTTAAAGAAATATTGATTTATCATGATATAACCTATATCATTATACCTACCATCTTCATTCTTCCATATATGATTGATCCATACAAATATTTATACATTATAAATTCTTCAAAGAAAAAGAACAAATTATTCGTTCTAACTAATATTTGTATCATAGAATCATGCCTTAAAATTCATAATTTCCATTCAATTTTCTCAAATCCTGCCAGAATTTTCCCTCGATCCATTATTGAACGTTGGATAAGGCAAGGAAGGTGGCGGTTTTGAATCACGAAACACGCGATACACGAGTGTTTGCAGCCGTTTTCGTAGTTTTCTCGCATGCGGGCGCCATTTTGTGCCCGCTAGACGCGTCACGTGACGGCTAGACCGTGAAATGGCGGCGCAATTGTGAACAGAGACCCAGATCCCAATAACGAAATCGGATGGATCGGATGGAAAAGAATCGCTTATGGCGCGAATTCGTGTCAGACATGCTTTTCACGAACACGATTCCCTTTAATGGAGTCCATGATTTACAGAGAAGCTGTACGAATCACAACAACGATGGTGATCTGGCAAATGTTACTCTGCATGGTGGATTTATCACGCTATAAAAGCAACCAGGAAATTTATTGGTAACGCCAATATGGAGGTTTAACTTTCGAAATATCGGTTACGATTGAGAAATTATGGGTAAAAATAGATGAGACGACGGAAGATCTTCGCTGGATATGTTTCTTGGCAGTTTTAAATGGCGGCCATTTATCTTCTTGTAAATTACGAATTGGAGTGTTTTAGTTGTATAAATTCAACTGAATCGTTCTAATACATTCTTAAATTAATTTTAATACTCGATTTTTAATTCTATTTGTTGAAATTCTTTTGACGTACAGAAATATTAAATTTGATTTGCAGATTTCGTGTTTAGATACGAAGAATAAAGTAAGATTCTTTTAAGTTTTTTATCTTAAAGAGGATCTTCTAACGTAACCTTTGACTTTTAACGCTATATTAACGAATTCAAAGTGAAATAACTTTCAAATAATTTTTAATTCCCAATAAATTGGATAAATCCTTAATAATTTTTAACTTGAAAATATACTTCTTCAAAATCAACGACCCATAAATCGCGAGAATTTTAAAAAAGAAATGTAATTTCTTTGATATAAAATTAATTGAAATAGATCCAGAGAAATTATTCGTGAATGAAATCGTATCCTATTCCCCATGAGCAACAGGTACGAGAAACGAATCCTTAAATGTATGAATGTTGCGTCACCATTTCACAGCAAATCCCGACAGCAAGGATGACAAAAACATTATTCGTTTTATATATATATATCTTCGATAGAAAGTTTGATAACGTCGAACGAGCATACTCTGTAAAGCACTAGTAACTGGAATATACAAATAGCCCGGGTTGTTCACAGACGATTTTCAATAAATCTTCTTTATCTCGAATTAATCCCCCTCCTCCCCTCCAAAAACGTTTCTCCTCCTCCCCTTTCCACTTTTACTTTTTACTCAACTTCAACCCTTCGAGAAACCCTTGAAAGTTCGTTCGAGGATCGAAACGAACTCGTCACGCCTCGTTTAAGAAATGGCGGTCGATTTATCGGCGAAATGTCGTCTATGAACAGCCCCTCTGGAAAAATCTTGGGTTATCGAGAAATGACGTAACACCGAAACGCAGTACACGCAATCAGGTTGCACGACGAGGAGGGATCGGTTTTCGATGTATTCGTGTCGCCCTCGAAAGAGAGAGAGAGAGAGAGAGGAAGGACGATTTTTTCTTTTTCTTTTTTCTTTTTTCTTCTTTTTTATTATTGTTGTATATATTCTTCTCGAGAGTTACAACACACTACTATCGATCGCTATCGTTTTTTTTTCTTTTTTTAAAGAGCAAACGTCTCTCGAAGGCGGCACGAACGGCGTATAACAGATATCGATCTCGCGACAGAAACAGCCTCACGTTGTTCGACGTCGTCGTCATCGTCGTCATCGTTTTGCGGGAATGGAAGCACGAAAGAGATGGAATCGATAAGTATCAATGTGCGAGGTGTAAGATGGAATTATTTATGGAGGAAAAAAGAGGAAGGAAGGGAAAGAAAGGCTCGTGAGGGTATTTTGTGTTATTCAATTTTGGAAGAGCAAGGTTCGAATTGAGAAAGAAAAAAAATTCGTGTTCACATGAAGCACTGTGAGTTTTAGGAGGGGCAACATATTTGGACGATTAGGTAATTGAATTGGTCACAAGAAGTTTTCAATTACGTGTTGATCGTGGTCGTCGAGTTACTTCGAGTTGTGAAATAACGTGTCGATTGAATAATCTTAATGTGTATCGTTATAAAAACTTTGTTTATATCGTATTTTATGAATTTTAATTGTAATTTGTTATTTTTCTATTGTAAAAAAATTTAATCATTATAAACTTTAAGAATGAAAAATATCAAAAGACGAAATTTGTTTATCCTTACAGTGATAAAAATGCAATTATGAAATTAATGGATGATGAAACGATAGCGAATAAAAGAAATGATTTTTAATTAGAATACAATATTTGTAATCTTTTATTGGACTGAACAAATTGCAAATATTGTTGATTTCCTACCAACTTTTTTACGTTGAAACAAGCTTAGAGAATTTAATTGCTGGAAAATAGTCGGACAAAGAAACGATTCTAGATTAAAACCACAGCAAAGATTGAAGGTAAAATAATTGCTATCAAAAGAATAAGCAGACACAGCAAAAAGTTAATTAATTTCCATCGTGGAATCAAGAAAGAATGTTCTCTGAATACGTAAAAATACACAATCGATGTACAGAAACGATTTACATGAAAATTTACAATTTTTGTAATAGTTATCGTAATTATTAACGATCCATCATTATTTTTCATTCAAATTGTACACAGTTACATGGAAAATTGTTAAAAATTCGAATTATTTTATATTTAATTATTCACATATGTTTAAAAGAATATTTAATGAAATTAAATATTTAGTCAACAGATGATGTTGATCCAATGTCATCAATGCGAATTGAAATGCGAGCGTGGAAAGTGACACAGATTCCGATTTCACTTTCGCAAGTTTGCGATGAAATGAGCGAGTTTTTAATGGAGAAACTTTTTCCACAATTTTTCGTGACACCGATTTCCATTTCGAATCAAAATTTCTTGCATCCTTCTATCAAAATTTCCAAATTCCAACTGTGCTCGACACATAATAAGATTCTACATATCCAAAAAACACCGATTTATTAATCATTGTACTATACATTAATTCTAAAACTTCTATAAATTCCATAAATTTAATACGACTTTTATTTTTTACAAACAAAGAATAAATTCTAATCACGATAATTCAATTATCATTCGAGAAAGTTCAAAATCCTATCGATTCAACGATTCCATACTCTACTTTCCATAAATTGAGAGTATTAATTCAACCCAACCACCGATTATTCGATTATCAAAAGTTAATTCATACGATTTTCAATCTCTCGAAACGAAATATTAAAATAATTGCAATTGTAAATTCGATGTATCTCGGGATTATATGTATCTGCCGCAATTATTCTCAATCGACACGTCACGAATAACAAGAGAATAAAATAACGAGAAATCATTCGATATGACCACGATCAAGGGCGAATATCGACTCGAGACGACGACGTCGACGGGGACGATGAACGAGTGGCCGAAATAATGGTCACCGTCGCCATCGTTTGTTGTTCATTTCCACGAATATGGACGGCCAGGACAACGCGTGCCCGTGTCCCGTATACGTGTTATACATATCCATATATGCATGAGGAACGTTGGCCAGGTTAATGGAGAATTGATTACGTACCAGCTCGGAGACCAATGGCACCGATTTTCGGCGCGGCCGAATGTCCGGCATACTGTCGATGTTGCTGTAGAAAGGATTATCCCCCGGATGCCTGGAAGAAAAAAATTCATTGGAAATTTTACATTACGTAATCATGATTGAAATTTTCTTTCGAGACAATTTTCTTTTCAACGATTGTGTAAAAATGAAATCGATGATCGAGATTGGATTTGATCAATATATCGGAAATATTGATAGTAGAATTTTGATAAAATTTTGTAAATAATGAAATTATTAATTCAAAGTTAACGATTATACTGTTAGAATTGAAATTTAGTTACACTGAATTTTGATTGACGTTTTGATTTTTATTGAGACACGTTATATTTTTACATATACAAAAAGAGATCGTGTCATAAAATGTTTACGTGAAAATATAAATATTTATTTAAATACGTATATATTTATTTAAATAATATAAATATATTTATTTAAATATATTTATTTAAATAATAATAATAATTCATTATTCAAACAGGATTTAAAAAGCAGGAATAAAAAATTTTTGTTGAAATATCGATGAATGGTAATGTTCTTCTGTTTTAAAAATATTTTTAAAAGATTGTTAAAGCTATTCAAACCTCTTCACGATTTTATAACGATTAATACACGATAGGAACGATTGCGTGACAATAAATATATCTGATCGTAATAAATCTTTGCCGAGTTAGGTGGACGAATCAGATTAGGGGGTAATCGAACTTTTCGATTAAATGGAGAATTTCGTCACTGAAGAAGACGAGCCACTTAACCGATCAGAACTTTTAAGGAACCCTTAACTCGCCTCCTACTTATCCGATCCTCTTTTCTCATTATCATCAAAGAAGGCTTCTCGAGGCTTTTATCGAAGTTGAAACGAATTCCGGAAATTAATGGAATAATTCTTTCAAAATAATATAAGAAGAAATTGATATCGAGCAAGAAATTATCAATTAATAATTAAGAATATCAAAGGATTATATAAATAGAGGATTATAAGATCGATTATGACTTATGTAACTTGAGAATCTTTTTAATTGTTAAAATTTTATAAATTAATTAAGCCATTACTTTCACATGTAAAGAATAGATCCTTGATTTTTTAAACGGCTTCTAAACTCTCTATTACAAACTCTTCAATTATAATATTATAATTAAAAGAGTGTTATAGATTGAAAAGATTTTTCCATCTGATTACAAACACGAAAACTAGTATTTTGATAGCAATTAAGATCGTTTCATTTAAACCATGACCTAAATTCACAAGTTCCTACTTAATTATATCGATTTCGTTGGGAAATTTATCATTCAATCAAATTAAATGGCTTCGTTAAGCAATGTAATCTGTCACTTTGAAACCGTTTCTCTTATTATCGTCTCTCTTTTTCCTTCACTTTTTTATTCAGAAAAACACGCAAGTACCTTTATGTCAAGTATATTCAAATTTTTTCAAATTTCTCAAGATAATTATTGCAACAAAGAATTCTTTAAAATATTAAAATGTTAAAATCACTTTTGTGTGTATTTAATTTCATACAATAAGTTCATAAAGGAATAAGCAATATATTGTAAATATATTATTTAATAAAATCTCGATACAATCAAGTAATTGATAAGATTCATAATATTGAAAATTTTTTTAAATAACAATTATCAAATGATTTCTTTTTAATAACAGTTTAAAAAATTTTTTAAATTGAATGATCATTATAACAATACTTGTTTTATTTCAAGTACAACACTCGCAAATTTTGCATAATTTAATTTTTATTTTTCCAAAACTTAAGAATTACAATTGTTGCAATCACCATTGATTTTTCCACGATTTTTTAATCAATGTAACGATCAAGGTTCGTTAATTTTTTTTTTTCCTTTTTTGAAAGATCGAAGAAGGGTAATCCCCATTGAAATCCAACGAAAACGACTTGGAGCAATTTAATTATCGAGCAATAAATTTCCTATATACGTTGAAGATCGATCGCTATTATACCAGTTTAATCAGCAATTCCACGTGCTCGTAACGCGATCGACTAAACATTGAACAAAGAGACGGTCGACTTTTACGACAAAAGTATCAATACAAATGGGGGGCCTTGGCTCTCAATCCGATATATAAAGAAAGAAACAACCCGATGCAGAAAGAATCGATTCATTACTTCGCGATTAATTTTTTTAGAATCAAATCAGAGAACTGATAGCAACGAAATAAAACGAATAAATAATTCTATGGATAACGATATATGACCTATCAAATTTTAAAATTTGATTCGAATCAATTCAAAAGGATTAATCGTGTCGGTGAAAGTAAATAAATTTTCTCAAGATATTTATGAAAATATCGGTTGAAAATATTTTAAAATAATTGATCTTAAAAGTCTCGAGAAGAGAAGAGCAATAGATAAATTTTGTGGTTTCTTTTGGATATCTTGGCGAAAGAAATCGAAGAAAGAAATTGTCTTTGAACTGAGATTATCGATTACGCCGGAAGTCAGAGGTCGGAATTGCAACGATTAAGTGGCACTTTCAGCGTTGACCCCCTTTAAGAGGCTTGTCACTCGATGAACATCTTGGTTTTTATGTCAACCGGTGTCTGGATCAAGAGCTAAGCTTTGTTGTATCAAATGGATAAAGAAAAGGATATCGTTCTTGGTGAATGAAATAGTCGATGGAACGATTTGTTTCTGTAATTGGAACTAAAATATTTATTGGGCTTGGAAATATTAATTCGTAATGAATACGATAATGAGAGTGGATTATTATTATTAAAAATTTAATTCTAATGGAACGAAAAATAATTTTTTAATAATATAAATATAATCATATGATTTAAGATGGTATTTTTTATATTTTTATACTATTATAAGTAAAAAGTATAAATGGAATAAATCAAATCAATTACGTTTCATTTTATCTAACTAAAAAGAAAAGACAATCTGACAGAACCCTGTCAATTTTCCTATCATTGGAAAACCGAAGAGAATTTTTATAGAAACGTATCGACAGGATTTTTATAATATCTTTTCTCCGATTTCTTTCTCGACCAAATGAGAAATGAAAGTCGTGGAATTTTATCCTAGAGAATTTCGACCAATATCTCTGGCGACGAATTGTCTTCAAATTCTTTCTATCGAATCTACCCTTATGACTTACGTTCACGAAAAAGGGATAGAAGAGAATTTCGAAATCTTCTCAGGACGACGGGACCCCGTACGAATGCGAACTATGAATGCAGGATTCATAGTTATTCCCTATAAAAATTTCTTCCCTCTACTATTCCTTCGTTTTTATATTCCTCAGTTTTCCCATAAATCATTTTACTTGAATTCCTCGAAAGTTTTTCCAATGATTTACCTCTACGTTGAAAATGTAATTTTCAAAGTTCCAAAGTGAAAGTTCTTTTCGAAAAATTGCATAATTTCCGATATAATCTCGCGCGTTCACGTTTTCATACATAATTTTTATCTGCTATATATTCTATATGATAAAAATAAAAATGCAAAAATAATTTGGATCATCTATTTTTCTAATCTAATCAAATACTAAATTAAAATTCAACTTTCGTTACGACACAAGAAGAAGACTATTGCTATGTCTTTTCATTGATAAAAATAATATTCCAATCATCAAGGTCGCATACACACAGAAGAAATGTATTTTAGAAAATATTTGCAGAGAAGAGAAAAAGGGGTAAAAGTAGCACGAACACGTGGTGGTAATTACACACCACGTTGATCGATAATCTCGTACTCACCCGTTGCCCCGTCCACCGGATTCGCCTCCAGTTCCGCTCCCGTTCTAACAAACAAAAAAACAAGTTTATTAAGAAACAAGCCTAGTAACAGTTCGAAAAAACCAAGGGGAGGACGCGCGTTCGCGCGAACGACGGCGCAGGCGTACGAAAAAATATTGTACACAGTCTTTGGAAACGCGTGGCCATCGAAGAACAGAGAAAGAGAACCTTTTCAAGAAGAGAAAAAAAAGGAAAAAAAAAAAAAAAA
>NW_006263346.1:1934617-1937081 GCF_000469605.1 Apis dorsata
TTCTCACTCTCCCTGGTTAAAAACCATGTGACAAGGAATTGTGTGACAAGTGAATAAAAGAGACGAGGATCGACGATTCTTCCCCCCTCGTTTTCCATGGCCACGCACGCACAATGCTTTGCCCTGTACACAAATCAGTCTCTTTTCGTCTTTTACTTAAATATAATAAAGAAAAGCTCCGATGGAACGGAGAATCGAGCGTTGATCGGGGATCCGAGAGGAAGAGGACGCGACTCTTCCCTTCGAGTTAGGCAGAAAAAGGGAAGAGAGATATCCTCGCTGTTTCCTTCCTTCAACATCGTTTCTTCCAACAAGGACCGTTGACTCGTATATTAAAACCTTCTAAAACCTTGCTATCTTCGTTTCTTCCTCCATCGTTGTTCGCAGATTGAAAATTCTTCATCCCGACGCATCGAACTTTCTTCAAATCTCCTTTTTCCTCTTTTCGTCTTTTCTCTAAACAGTCATTACATCCATTCTTTAATTTCCTTCTTATAGAAGCTACGGATGATGCTTTCTTTAATCAAAAGTTGGAGGAACGATTTTTTTTCCTCCTCTTTTTAAACTCTTACCAATGGTCTCTCTTCTTTATTCTTGTTCCTCCTTATGTCTCTTTTTCTCTTATCCAGCTTCTGTTATTTATCTTTTATTATTCGACTCTCTTCTATTCATCTTCTGTTCGAACCATCACGGAGCGGAGGATTTCGATTTGATAGTCTTCGAAATTTTCGAAATCTCCAAGTTTTTCTATTAACCGCTTCTTCCTCTCGATCTTCCCCCCCTTCACCGTCTCTCTTCCCGCCACGTTTTGCACGCTCGCCTGCGCCTCATCTGCCCATCCGTCTCGTTCGCCCGGTGTCGCACGGAGGAATGGAAGATTGGAGACAGTTGGTGGTAACAGCCCGTATAAATATTATTATCACGTACAATACGTTCGTAAATTTCTGTCACGATAGAGATACAATATAAACTTATGGATAGCAAGTTAACAAGTATATTTATTAGAGTTTAGAGCCGCAGGTATCTTCTTCTTCTTCTTCTTCTTATTCTTCGTCTCTCTCTTCTCTCCTCGCTCGCTCCTCTTTTTCTTATTCGACCACGTTCCACGCTTTTCTCCGCTATTTACCTGTCCACCTCCATTACTGTCCTAATTCTCACTCGTTTCGCGTGAACAGTCTTTTTCGCGGAAAAAGGGGGGTTTCTTTTCACCCTTAGAGAAGCTTATTTAGACAACACTGGAGCACGACGATTTTTTTATTTCGTTATTTTCGACCTTCTTCTCTCTCTCTCTCTCTCTCTTCGTTTTCTTTTTTTTTTTCTCTCTTTCGCTTGCCCGCTTTTATTTTGTTTGTCGTTCAACCACGAAGTGCCACGCCTTCGAGCACATCTTCTCCGACGCGAGAATCATTTCGATTTCTTTTTCTTTTTTTTTTTTATAACGAGTGGAGTTTTTCGTCGAATGAAATAGAGAATGTTTTTTTTCTTGCCATTGTAAAAAAGTCGAGTAGCAAAAATAGGAAGCGAATTTTAGAATCTTTTCTCTTTCTTGTAATCTTGAGTGGAACGAATGGAATGGAATTGGGAGTGTGGAGGAAATTGGAATGGAATGATCGTGGGAACGCGTGAAACGAGATTGATTTATAAATGATCGAATTGAAATGATGAATGTATCGTGTATATAAAAATGTGTCGAGCTTTCGTGCTTTTTGCACAAGTTGGAATAAAAGATCGCATAATAAAATTTTGTATCTTCATAGGTAACATGATGAAACTTGAAAACGATAAATTTGAAATACGTTGAACTGAATTTTATTATAGGAAGAAAATTAACACAGAATTTTCACGAGTTTAAAGTTTAAAATATAAAATTTTTATAAGAAATTTCTATAATTTATTAGCAAAAGAAAAAAAAAAGAAAAAAATTATTAAAGATTTAATTCCACCAATTTTTAACTCACAAAAGATACACAATTGATTTAATAACGCTTCTCCAAACTATTTCTTTAATACACAAATAATAATTTCAAAATACGCAATAATATTTCCAAATAATTTATCGACCTCTCTTCAATTATTTCAACAAGCAACAGTCTCTTTCTCTCTCTTTCTCTCTTACATCTTCAAACCTTCAACCCCTTCTCTGAAAGTTTCCAACTATCAAGGCGTAGCAGGTAGGAGCAGCACGTGGAAATGCGATAAAAGGGGAAGGGGAGAGGGAAACAAAGCTCGTTTCGAAAGGGATAACATCCACGGATCCATCCCCCGTCAGAGAGACGCAAACTCGAAGGCGTGTCGATTACAACTGAGTAGTCTACTATTATAACGCGTGTATAACCTACGTGGAATAGCATCGTCGCATCCGCGAGTAGATATAATTCTGAAAAAGCGTCTTACTTAACAACGAAAATACTCGTGTACTTATTACACATCGCTAACAAGTTTTTTTTTTTTTTTTTTTTAACCT
>NW_006263346.1:1937271-1943253 GCF_000469605.1 Apis dorsata
AAACCCTCTTTTTTCTTTTTTTCTCTCTTTTTAGATCGGCCACGATCGGCGTTTTCACGGATCGCTTATTAAATTCATCCTAGATCGAGGAATCTCTCGATAAAATGATTTTTTTCTTTCTTTCTTTCTTTTTCCCTTCGTCGATCGAAAGATAGATCGTATCCCTCCCCCTTTTTTTTTTTAATCTTTTCTTCCCGATTTTATTACTCCTAATCTCCGCCCTTAGAGTTACGAAAAATGGTTTAGAAAAATGGCAAACGACATCGATGATGATATGAGAAAATGTGCGCGATAAAACGATGTGAACGCCTGGAAGGACACTGCGACGAATTTTAATTTTAACGCTCGAGGAACATGAATATTGACTAATTTATTAATATCGTTTTATTTATTTATTTATTTTTTTTTTTTTCGGCGATATTTCGTTGGTCAAGGTAGATACACTATCGGCTAAAAGTCTAGTGCTTTTCGATCCTTTCGTACGAGTCGATATAAATTTATGCGTTTTTCTAATAATAATAATAATAATAATAATTCGAGAGATTCTTGTATTAAAAACAATTGTTTATTACGATTTGATAGATTCGTGTTGAAAGTTTTCAATTTATAGAGAAGATGAAAGTAAAATTCTTTCAAATGATTTCTTCCCTCTCTTTGTGACCATGACTCGTCGAGAAGTCGTGAAAACTTCAAGATAAAAATGATCGAATCTTAAAGTTCCTAATTTTTCTTCTAATATTTTTACTTTATATATTATCCCGTCAAATTAATCCCAATCTAGCAGCAGATAGTGCAAGTACCTATCTTTTGAACGTTAACGGCATTCAAGGGAATAAGCCAAGATTTTAAGAATCGCTATACTCTATAAAAATCGAGGAATTTCATTCCTTTCATTCAATTAATTCGCTATCGAGAAATCTAATTAGAAATTTTGCCGTCGCGGTGCCTCGACGAGGTGATATTAGTGAAAAATGTTTTCAGAGTTACTTTTGCTTATCCACGTCCCCCCACCAAGAAAATTTGGCGTATGAAAATTGGGATTTTTATTAAAAAATTGAGGATTGATCGACAACGAGTCACGAATAGCTCTTACGATGATATGTGAGAAGAGTGATTGATATACGAGATTGATATTCACTATGACTAACGAAAATTCTTCGTGAGTGTTCGCTTTTTTCGCAATTGGACAATCTAAAATTAAAATTATACACACATCTTTTCACCTGTCATTGTAATTATTACACTTTGCACTTATTGCAATCATATTTGTTAATTCGTTTAATTCGATTAACATCTTTAATTTTTGCACGAGAAAAATTGAAATGTTAGTCCACACACATACGCACTGATAACTATTATCCAAAACGTGTCATTTTATGCACTCTCTTTTCTTAAATCCAATGTCAATAGAATTATCAGCAATTTAAACATAGCCACGCAGTTGAAAAATTGAAATGAGCGAAGAGGCAAACTCATCATAATTCTCTAATCTCCAATTTTGGAGGGATCGATTAAACTTTTTTTTCATTTTGGAAAATTAACAACAGTATCTCGATGATTTCAACACCTGCGTGACCAACATTGGAAGGTCGAGATATTTTTAACCGTTTTTTTAACCTTGTTCTCCTTCCCCGATTATACGATAGAAAGCATGTTAACTTTTGACACGGAGAGAAATATATCTTACCGATTACGCGAAAGTTGCAAATTCAAGTTTGCCGAAACTTTTAAGCCGGAATATAACTACGCGAGAAATACTAGTGAAGATTTCTAGAAGAAACTAGAAAGCCACGCCCGTTAATTTTCCAGTTAATTTCTCCAATGAAAATAAAGTAGCAAGTAACCAATTTTAAACAACGGAGAGTTATTAAGTTGGAAAGTTAATGAAATTTACACGCGAGTCTGTTTGTGTTAAACATGATTATATATAGGATCTGCCGATGGCGTGAATTTCTCATCCGAATAAATCAACTTCAAATGGATTTTTAAAAGTATTCGAGAGTGTTACTCACAGGATTAATTGTATACAAACAGTTAGTATTCTATTTAACATTTAAACAATTTCTGATTAATTAAGCAACAGGTCGGTGTTGTGTACGACAATCTGTCAACACAAGAAGAATATTTCGAGATTTAAATTTCATGCTTCGCGATATTTTGAAAGATTTATCAGAGATCATGATCTACATTTCATTGATGCAAATAAGGCAGGAAATAGAAATAGATTTGAAAAATACTTTTTACATATAAATGACTTATTTTAATCTAGTCTCTTTCGATAAAACAGTGGTTCCCAATTCATACGTTTTACAAAGCTTTTTCTTCAAATATTGATTACCTTGAAAAATTAACCAAACATGATCGAAAATTGCAATTCATTTAAATAATGAAGCTAGAAAAAAAATGTGCGCATGTGCATAAGAAAAATGGTGGTCTCCGTTAATATTTGAAACGATTATAAATTTAACTCAGATCTCTTTCACTGAAACACTGATTCCAAATCGTATTAGTAATTTTTCCTTTTCGAAACATTTCTTTTCTTCTTTCTCACATCGAAAATATTGAAAACCTTGATCGAAGATTGATCAAAATCGTGATTGAAAATCGCAATTACTTAACGAAGCTACGAAAAAAAAAAATGTACACGCGCAAGAAAAATGGTGGTCTCCAGTAATGTTTATAGAATGGAAAAAATTGCTGGCTGATGATTTTTCATGTGAATAGTTCAGATATATAAGTCCACGTTCGTTTAACTAGAAGAAACTGGACTGGGTCACGTCTGAATAGATGGGAAGGCTCGATGAAGACGCAGGAATTCGACCTATATTCTTTGCCACGGTTTGTCCTTTGAACGGTAATCGGTCGAGGAAGAAAGAAAAATTTTGCTTTTTATCCTTGTTACCTTGAATCGGGGAGGGAGGGAGGGAGGAAAAGTTACGGGATGGAAAGTGGTTGAATCGCTTTGAACTGGAATCTGGACTTGGATTGAATCCGCGAAGAATAATTTTCTTTCTCCGTCGTTCCTTCATATTCTAGCTGTTTGTGTTTCTGTCCTTTTGTGCCGGGCGAAATGAAATAACGATGATATGCTTAGAGAATATTATTTGCATTGATGAATTTTGTATAAAGTCTATACAGTTATTATAGCCTTTGAAATCACGTGTTGAATTGAAAATATATATTAAAATGATTAATTTTTATTTACTCGAAAATAATATAAGATACGAAGTAATAAATAATGTTAAATACATTAAAAATTTGTACGATATGAAAGTATTATAATTTGTACAATTAATTTATTTATTTATCTATTGAATAATTGAGAACCACTGATAGATATCGAAATGAAAAAGTAAACTGTAATATTATGAGCGTCACGTAATCGTTTTACGATTTTGGCAGAAACTTCTCACAAAAAGAAAACTGGTTGTAAAACGAGAGATAAAGATATTTTTCTTTCACGTTTCGAACGTGATGTGGCAGTGGAGTTATAAGATTTCTTCGTTAAATTTTGTTTGTCTATCTTAAAAAACAATTTGATATTTATATTCGATATGTTTAAAATTTTATCATAATAAGGAGGATGGTGCACTTCATAATTTTATTTAAATATCAACTAACTACACTTACAATATACAATATGTAAGAATAAATCTTTCAAGATTATAACAATAAATTTAATCAATTATACTAAATGAATTTGAAATAGAATAAAATTGAAAATATAGAAAGAGCAAAGCATCTTGATTAAATTATATAAAATCAAATTATCAAATTACGATTAAAAAATCCTATCTTATAATTCACAGAGATTGTTCCACTATCTACAAACAGTTTATCAATACATTATTATATAACTATAATTAATTCAAGCATCGTGTAAACTTGTAACTACGATAACTTATCGTAAACGTATCAATAGAATTGTCCTCGTGTTGCGAAGTGAACAACAAACGGGAAATATATATGTATATAGTCTCGTTTAAGTTGTGAAACTGCGAAAATTGCGAACAATCCGAATGGTCGATATGCATACGAATGATAGAATCGATTCGTGATTCGATGTGGAAAATGGATATGGAAATTGAGTGATATGGTGGTTGAGGTAGAAGAGATATGAACGATTAATTGTAATTGGTTGGGATAGAAAAAAAAGGTGTGGTGGTTTGTTAAAGAATGACAACGAAGAATGACGAGAAAAGAAAAGTTATGGAATAATAGTTCACGTAGCAGTGAATAAAAGTTGTAGAATGAGTAATGGATGAAGAAGAAAAAAAAAACAGAAGAAAATTTTGTTCGAAAAGAAATAATGATCGCAGAATCATAAATTTTTTAAGAAAATGAATAGAATTGCAGGAAAAGGAAGAACAGAGAGAATAAATAAAAAAATCAAGGGAAGATAAGAATACAAAAATATACGAATAATAAATCAAAGGCAAGAAATTGAAAAGAAGAAAATGAAAATTACGTAATTTCGTAAAAGGAGAATTACAAAAGAGCACGATAGAAGTATATTAAGAAAGAATTGTAAAAAGTTTCTAATAAAAAAGATAAAAAAGTCGGTAAAATAAAATACGAATCTATCTAAAACCAATAACAAAATACCTTCAGAAAACAAGATCTCTAAAAAAACAATTTCCTAAAATCCAAATCGAAAATATCATCGTAAAATCCAAATCGAAAATTTAGAAGATCAATAAAGAAAAAATAGTCAACGCCAATAAACAATATTAAAAAAAAAAAGGAAAACCATTTATAGCTTCAAAAAAAAGAGGACACACAAAAAACTTACAATAATATTTTCAGTGAACAAAAAACAAAATCCAAAAACGAAAGTCCATAAAAGAGAATTGAGAAAAAAAAAGAACAACCACTGTCGAGAAAAATAGTTATAACAACATAACAACATATAACAAATATAATCCGCTAAATGCAAAGACAAATTCAACACGATGAGAATCGCAAACTGCCTCTACGCCGAGCAAACAGCGTTACACATTCATGAAAGATTCACGCAAAAGGGGGGTGAACGTACCAGGGATAAGCAAAAGAACCCTTGTGCTCGTATTTCGCGTATTCGATCTCGAGATGGACAAAATTTCAACGATCGAAATTAAGAATAAAGTCACTTCGATAATTTATCACGCAAAGCGTCGAATAATCCCGCACAATTAACCGTAGCGCATCGAGATTATACGAAGAGCGATCACTTATGCTATTACCCATTAAAATGCTGTTCGAGAATTGCAAATAAAATCATTGTAAGTAACTTTATTCGAAATTTTAATTTTGCCCAACCAATTGATACGCGCTTAGTATGCGTGCGGATCGCGATATGTCGAGTTGTACGCGTGCAACGATTCAGCAGCATAGGTGGTGCTAATTGTGCCAGTGGAGCAGCCCAGTTATAGATCCCACGTGTTAGCCTGCTAGCCATCCCACCGGCTCACGGTGCGGTTTATCCCCGAGCGGAGCGAATAAAACGGCCGGTTTAACCGGCCGTTAAATTCACGGCGATAAGCCGTTTTATGCAGCCGACAAGATAGCCGTCCGCGCGCTGAACGATCGTGCACGCTGAACGGCCGTGCACCGCGCTTAATGACACCGAAACGCACCTCAAATTTCAGTCGTACACAATATTTTCTACGTTGCGTCGCGGTTGCCGTATTGACCCGATGATCACGTTCTCATGGAAACTCGCATCGATTTTCGAGCGCGTTAAAGGTAACGAGGCGCGGAATCACGTTCAACGATCATCGATTTTAGCCTTTATTAATTGAATGGACTAAGTGTATCGTGATCATTTGGAAGTGAGTTGACAGATGTAGTAATATTTTTATCGTGAGAATAGAGAATTAGGTTCAATATGATCATCGATTTTTTAGGTGGATTAGGTGTGTTTGCCGTGGTTATTCGAAGGAAAGTTTCTTTGAAATATGATTATTTGAGAGTGAATTGGTAGATGCGATATTTTTTTTTTTT
>NW_006263346.1:1943517-1953266 GCF_000469605.1 Apis dorsata
AGAGATGTATAATGAAGTTTAGTATGTGAATTAGAGTATAATGGATCGTTGTTACTCGAGCGGGGTTTTCTTTGGAAGATGATTATCTATTAGTGAGATATTGCTGACAGAATTAGTAAGTTTGTATTTATGGTTGTAAGATAAGAGTAAATTGTTTAAATTGGTCTTAGAGATTCAGATATCAGAGAATTTCGACTACAATTCTCGGTTGGATCTTTGAAATTTATCGTTGGACGATTAATATCTCATGTAACTTCTTAATATTTTGCATATTTTATCATAGTTTTGCTAGAAGTATATATTTATACGAATACGGACGATTAGAAATGAAATTGTTGTTCCTTGTTAATACAGTGTTAGAATTCGGTTCAAAAATTATACTGGTTAATATTTATGGTTAAGAAACTTTCCTAGCACCCTGTATATTATCGTATATAACAATATATTTCAGTTGGTTTCAATCCCAACGACGATAGATCAAGGATTTTCGTATCTTTATACGTTTTTAGAAGAAATCTATAAAATACTGTGTACTACTAAAATTTTATGTTCATCGTTTTCATCTTACGTGTGTATGTTTGGTTATATAGTTTGTTATACCTTATTTTTATATAAGCTTAATTCTACCCAATTCTTTTCTGGATAAGAGATTTAGAATTCGATTAATTGCTGAATTGCTAAAAGCTATAAAGACGATTTATCTATAAAAAAAAAAAGAAAAAGAAAGTTGCTAAACAAGTGGAGCCTATTAATAGTTGGTGTAAGATGTAGAATGTTGATCGAAACTTCTGCCGTGTTAATTATAATACTTAATTCCTTAGAAAACGTACGATTATAGATAGTCAGCCAAGTTGGGAAATAATTTTTTAATGCTTTTCCTTCATAATAACACCTGTTTTGAACAATTTCTTTTTTCTATGTAAAAGTAAATTATTTAAAAACAATTTCTATAAAAAGAAAAATAATCGTTTCCATTTTCGAACTTTCGTAGTCGCAAAGAGTTTTAATCTTAATTATTTTTTTTTAACTGATTAATTATTAATCTATCTCAATGCTCAACTTTCGGTTGTAAAGACGTCTATAAATTGCTAGCATCATTATGTATAAAAACGATTTTCGCTCAAAAATGTGTCGCAATAAAAAGATTTAAAGATCGTCGAAAAACGAGTTTCCTGAGTTTATCGTAGAAAAATTTCCGTAGTAAAATCGCGTGATGAATCGCAGAATAAATCTTCCGATACCGACTAAACGCGCTATTACAAAATTGAAAATCTATGCGTACGTAAGGTGAAGGATGAATTGCATCCCATTTACGAACGATAAAAGTGGATATATAAGGGATGTGTAGCAACGCTGGTACAAACGCCAAGTGGATCATTACAAATACACACGTAGAAAAATTCCAGTTTCGAAACTTTTTACTACAAAATACCTTCGTCATATGTTCGTAAAAATTACACTCGTAGAAAAATCTATCTTTCTCGGTGAAATATACCGAGTTTGCATTTTTCAAGTTGAGATACTCTTTCTCTCTTTCCAGCTAACACATTTACCGAATATTCCAGATTTTTTTTATCCTTTGTGCGCTACAGCTTCTAGATGTAAATCGTGTATTCTTTCTCTTTCTCTTTTTTTTTAAAACCGTACTAATACTTTTTGCTTAATATTTTTATACACGTTTCATGATGTACTGTAAAGACTTATATTATGCCAAATTTTATGCATAAATTACACATTACATTTTATCAAAATGCTGCAGAATTATTATCTGCAATTTATTACGAATCTAATGAATAATGTAAATCACTATTATTTAATGTGCCTCGGATGAAGAAGAATTTTCATGGTGTGAAAATTGGTATGAATTTTGATTTTGAATTTACACTTGAGTAAAGCATACGTAATCGTGAAGCCAGCTTTGTGAAGAGTTGGAAAACGAAATGATATTTCCTAGCGATGAAACGAATATTCTCTCTTACGTTGCAATAATCAAATCTTTGATTCGATTGAATAATGATGCTAAAGAAATATTCAAAAAAGGATTCGAAAAGGATGTTACGATGCAGCAATGCTACGAAAATATCTATTATATCTCACGTTCCATAGCACGCAATGCATTACATTAGGATCACTAGATACGATCGCTTCTAATGGAAACGAGAATTAATTTTTTGTACTGTTGATAAACGAAAAAAGGATAATGAACACAGAATATAAACAGTGAAATAATTCTAAAAATTATAATACAATATGTTTTGTCAAAAGTTTCTTTTAACTTATTATTCGTTTAAAAAATAAAATAAAGGAAGAAGAAACAAATTTCTTATAATTTAAACAGCAATTTTCTAGCAATCTGGAGGAAAAATATGGACGATTTCTCATGTCACCTCATAAAATATCAAACTTTAATACAACAGCGCAAGACCATTTGCTTGATTCTCGCCACATCCCCGAGATAATGGAAATCCCCGAGTTTATATACTTCCGGCTGCACGATGCAGATCGCGTAGCGTGCAATAATTTCGCTCGTCGCGGATTGCATAGAAACACGTGGTGTGTCGTGATAAATGGCCAAAGTTAAATGCACTCTTTTCCAACACAGCCACGTGTGCAAATATTATAAAGAGGATTGCCAAGAGAAACTTTGAACGTACGAATCACGATCATTTTTCTACCGAGTTTCGTTAATTGGAGAAATTGAGATTGGAGACGAGAATATTCAATGCGCATGCGTGTTTTCCTAAATGGCACTTGTGAGTTATTCGTCACGTATCGAGATCTTAAATTGCCATTATTAATTAGTGACGATGGAATTAGTGATTTTGTGAAGGAAGATAAAGATTGTTCGGAGCATGAATCTTACATGTTAGTTACGTTAAGTATTATCGTGGTGAGTTAATGATATTTATCAAGGTTGGCTATATATGAGAGGAAGATATCTTGGGAGATTTATTTCGAGAAGAAATTTAATGAAGATGATAAGTCAAAAAGTAAAACATGTTGTGCATTTTGAAAATTTAGTTATAGTTTTATAATTAAAAGAACTATTTTAAGAAATAATTTTTAAGATAAATTATTAAAATATTAAAGAATCAATGTTTATTGTTAATTCTACGTTTCAGAATGGATCTTTGTTAATATAATTTTAATTATAAAATGCGATGAACATGTTATCTTGAAGGAACGAGGAAAAATCTTGGAAATTTTTAATTGTTTAGATTTTTCTTAATTTTCTTTTTCCATATTTTTTTTACTCCTGTTATCGCTTCCGGGCTTTTGTTGTGCATTAGTTGTGCATTGTTGTGCACTCCCTTAATTGGAAAATCTCCGCTGAAATAGCGAATTTGCTACTGTTCTCGAAAAACTTAAGAAGAAGATCTAATTACGCATTACTTTTTTAGAGACTTGTTCTTGCTTCGAGCAATTTGCCGTTTAAACTGCTAAATTCTTTTAGTTGGGATTAAGATCTAACTTGTGTAATCGCAAAAACCTCTATGCTACTTTTTAAAACCAAACTGCAATTGGAACAAATTTTCCATTTCTCCATTGCGCGAAAATAGGAAACAAAATTTATATTATTCAAATTTATTTATTTCAATTATCTTATTTTAAATAAAAAAAATTCCTTTTTTCTTTTTCACATTATATATAGTTCCAATGTTAAACGTTTAGTTTTGGTTTGCAAGGTTACAGCGTCAATATTTAATTTCAACTTCGAAATTTGTTTATAAATTTTTATAAACGTTCGCAATAAATTTTCTCAATTACGTTCGAAACAAAAATCGAATGAATGGAAAATACGAATATTTAAAATGATTACAATGAAATATAAAAATAAACACGAAAAATAAAAAAAAATTAATACAATAACTTTCAAATTTTAATAACTTATAGAAAATATCAACGTCTCACGATCTCTTCTAAAATTTCCAAGTTCGTTCAATTTTTTCTTTTCAATTTTTTCCAAAAATCGCAATTTCACGTTACATATTTCAATTTCGTCAAAAGCTTGATCCAATTTTGCTAATTCTCTCCGAACAATTTACACATTCGTTTTACTGCAAAATTGCGAGAACCACTTCCCCCCCTTTTCGAAATTAAAGTAAAGAAAAAAGGAAAGTAATTTCAAGCATGAAAATATCATTTCCACTTGGCTGATGTGTAACGACATCATTCGAACACCTACACCCTCCATTCCTCGAGAAGCAACCGGACACAACCTTCTAACATCACGACGGTTGGCATTACCAAAAAACGGTTAATACCAATCTTTTTCTCACTCTTTCCTCGTAAGTTTCACCTGTTCTGTTCTAACCTAACGTCCCCATCGACCGACGACGAATATTTCTACGACTCGATCATCTTTCCGTCACCGAATATCCCTAATTGACCCCCAATCTCTAATAATTCAATGCCATAGAAATATCCCTAGATTAGATGCATGAGCCAGTGAGATGCAATCCGAGCTACACGATTTCTCTCGCCAGTTATCACACGAAAGCTTCTTATTAACCCTACGAATATTCTTTCCTCCTCTCCCCTGGAGGAAACACGGCTAAATGGTTCCATCTTTTTTTTTTTTCTTTTTACGTTATTAATTGACACAAAACTACCGCGTAGGCTATAGTATCGTTACTATACGTGTTAAATATACCTTTGACGTGTAATGTGTTTCTCGTGTGTGTGCATAATGCTTATCCATTTGCTGCAACGTAGCGACGTAACTCGAAAAAATGTCTACTTTTCAATACGAAGAATAAGAAATGTCACTTTTTAAGCGAATCTCTAGAATTCTAATCTTTCGATTTCACACGATTTAAATAAGATAGATCACATAGATCGAGAGATAATTTTTGGAAACACCGTGTCCTGAAAAACATCACGTTAAAATCGTTGAATCTTTTTCAGCGATTTGATCGTAATTGAAATTTGAATTAATATACACGATTCGTTATTGAATAAATTCAACGGATATTCAGAAGCTTTACTCTCGCCAATTATATCTCCCGATCCATATTCGTATATTTTATCATTTATCCAAAATTTCTTTCTTATTTTTCGAGTTACGTCACCGCCACAACAAATAAAATTTATTGTGAGTCGATATCGCGTGTGCGTGCACGAAATTGCGCGAGAGAATGGCCGGGATTCTGAGAGAAGGATATACCGGAACAGGTTAATAGCCGTATATCCGTTGAGTATTCCGTTTACGGCGGCAAGCGATTTGCACGAGCATTCGACGTTGACCGGTAACAGGCGGTTTTGATCTCTGTTGAACTCTCGAGAGTTCTTGCGGTTTATGTCGCGTTTCCATCGCGAACATTTGCGGAGATTTCGCTTTTAACGCATCTCCGCTTCCGTGGCTTTTAACGCAACCACCAATTTCGGATCAAATATTCAACATTGAATTCTCGTGTGACGGCTCTTATTCTAATTGTTATTTTTATTCTTTTTTTTTCTTTTTCTCTTTTCTTTTTTCTCAGCAAGAGCAATTATCGATAGATCGTTAATTCTATCTAGGAAAGATGTCCAGATATATCTGTCTCGTTCTCATTCGAGAGAAGAGGGGAGAACTAAAAGCTCCGCGCTACTCCCACGAGACGGAACGTTGTTCACTATTATGTTATCTAACGTATCATGTATCAGAGTTTATTATTATATCAGGTATTGCATACCTAATCGTCCAGAAATACTTTAACGGATGATCTCTCTATTTATTTGATCCCCGGAGACATTCTCTCGGCGGAGATCGCTTTGACGCGCATTCGTAAGTTCCGCGAATTTCGAGCCTCGAAGATGATCCCGCGTGTAGAGTGCAAAGTCTTGGACCTCGAGGCTGTGAGAATTATTCAAAGAATCTTCTTGGAGGAAATCAGAATTCTCGTCGAACAAATCGCGAATAAATCAATGGAGGAAAATCCATGTGGGAAGAAAAAGTTTTCTCTTTCTTCCTCGACGATCTTTCCCTTTCTTCCTTCCAACTGCACACGACAACCCTTTTGGTGTCTCTATCGACGGATAAATCTTTGCATTTTATGCACGAATCTTTTTTACTTTAAGATTTACAGATTTTTCTAAAAAATCGTTTGCTTTATTCAATTTTACTTCAAGGCAGCTTCGATACCTTAACAAAGGGATATCGAGGAATTGAAATGATTGTTCGACGAGCACTAATGAGGAATCTAATGAACAATCGACAGCCTCGTGTCGAGAAAAACGGCTAAGAACACGTTAGACATAACGACATATGCGACAATATTACATTATACAATATTCATGATCGTTAGAATCGTACAAGATATAGATACACATTTAACGTCACTAGACGCGAGTACGTATTCCTCGTTTTCTTTTTTTTTTTTCTTTCTTTTTTTTTCTTTTTTTTTTCTCGTTTTGCTTCATCTTCCTCGAAGAAATCACCCTCTCCGCCTACTTGCTCTCTTAATTCGTTTCATATAAAAGTGAGAAATGGTACACAATTGGTCCGGGCCGTTTGCTCGTTGGACCTCGTTCGCAAAGCGATGTCGGGGATGCTAATATGGTCGGTCGAGCATTCCACGTGTTCGAATGGGATAACCCTTTTGTACGTCAGAAGAAGAACGCGAAGAGGAGGGGCTCGCAGCCATTGGTTCGTGTGCACGTTGGTACATGACAAACGGTTTGAATGGAAACCTACAGGTTGGTCGGGGATAGAATTTCTACTACGAAATCGTGACCGGACTATCTACTTATCTGAATCGAGACTGGTTCGATCGAACGAACTTTTCCTTCGATATTTATTCCCTCTACTTGCGAACTCTACGTAATTTTTTTTTTTTAAGTGACATATTTCTGAATTACAATTTTTTTGTTTGTTAGATGTATGAATATTTAATTAGTCTCGTTCTTTTCACGAATTATTTCTTCTTCGTTTCGATTATGCGTGGAAAAATTTCTCATTTTACGAAATTATCGAAACAAATATATTAAATCATCATCAAAACTATTTTTTTTTTCGATTACTCTTTATTTTAACTTAAATTAAACTTCGATTTTTTAGATTTTGCAATGGTTAATTATAAACTTGTGATTATCATGTCTACGTAAACTAAAATTGAATATATTTCGGCAATAACATGTTGGAAACAAATAACTATGTTTTTCATTCATCGAGACATTTCTCGCCACCAAGAAAAACATTTTGTAAAGGAGGCAACCACGTGTACAGAATTCTAAGCATGCATAGAAATGCAATTTCGTCGAATTACTCGAAGCAATGAGGAAGTTACGAGCCGAATAAAACTTTGAAGTTTAAGAAAAATTCCGAAGGAACGTGATCATCCTTCTTGTTATCTCGTCATTCTCATTTGCAATTTCTATCGTTCACGAAGCAGAATTATGGTTTTAAATAATGACCCCTTTTATCGAAAGGCATTCGATTTTATGATCACGCATAAACGAAATAGAAATTACGAGGGATAAAATAAAAAAATTCGATGTTTTATCGATAATACATTTTCGATATAATATAATAAATTCTATTCGAAGATGTAACGTTACAAAGGAATTTTATTTCTTTATTTTAGACAATTTTATGTTGTCCTATCGGTATTGCTTAAGCTTGCATCTAATTTCATCCTTGTAATGTTCTCTAGGATATTGCTCAGGAGATTAGCTTTTCATCTGATTAAATTTTCAACCATCTCAGTGTATTATGAACCATGTAATCATGTAACACTCTAATAAGAGCAGTAATCTTCATAGACTTATTATATGTCAAAAAGATTATCTCGTATAAAAAGTATTGAATATAACGAAAATTAAAAAAAATATGGCAAAATTTGAACAATTTTTATAGAAGAATCGAATAATAAATAAGATAAAAATTCTACCTTTAGTGAGGAATATGAAAATCTTCTCTGAGATATTTTTATATGAAAAGTTTATGAAAATAAAAAAATATATTTTTTCTTTCTTATTTAGAAATAACGAACGAAAGAAGAAAATCTTTGTATCGCATAAAAATCAAGGAAAAAAAAAAAAAAAAAAAAAAAAAAAAAAAAATAAAACAAAAGAAACATGGTGAAGTTATCTTGAATAATTCAACTTAGTTAGTAATACAGAGAACATTTGTTTTCGAAAGCTTGTTAACAATACCGAGAGCTATAAGTTAATTGAAAATTCACCGATATTATAATCACTAAATTTCTTGATTTAATCCAATATTAATTATTTTTGCCGATTTGTAACAAAATAAAAACAAACTTGTTTCGTAAAGTAATTATTATCGTCAAAAAATGTAATAGAAAAAGAAAAAAATTAGTTTTTATTTTGTATCATCCGTTGCACAATTCGTTTTTATTTGAAAAATAAAAAGAAATTTTTTTTTAATTTTGAAAATTAAAAATTTTTAATTTTAAATTTAAATATTTGAAATATGTTCTAATTGAATACGATGAATATTGGATTTTTCATTGCTTCAAGTTTATTAATTTCTCACATAAAATTCTTATTAAATTTGAAATGAAAGTTAAATTTCCATTGAATAATAATTTTTCCATATTCTTGTTGTTATGTCTATATCATTTAAAAGGAAGATATCTTGATCTACTTTTAGTAATCCCCATTGAATTCAAGCTTTATTCATTGCATAAAGGTTCCACTATAATATATTAAAACTTTTTATAAACTTTTTTTATAAACTCGTAAGATATTAAATTTCGAAGAAGAGAATTTTTCTTCGAATTTATTTTTTAAACAAGCAATCTAATAACAAATATAATATTATTTACCTAGATAATAGATACAAATTTAGAATAAATTTCTAGATGCCTTGCATCGTTATATATTTTTAATTTGCATCTTTACTTTATTATCTTATAATAACAACTTTTCTGAAATGCGAAAAAAAAAACCAATTCACTAACAAAATCTTTATCCATTCTTCTTTTCAAAAACTTTATCTTTCTTTTTTGATTCCACATATTCTCCAATGGAACATGACATTTTATAAACACTTTGATATACAAATACATTACACAGAAAAATCATGATAAGAAAATCCCAAAATCCCATTCTACAAGAAATAGTTATCTCTACAAGATCGATACATTTAATTTCCAAATACAAACTCTCCCCTTTTGTTCCTTTCGTTGCCAAATACCTGTTTAGCATGTCCTTTCCATTAAGAATATAGTCTCTCCCATACAGCACATTTAGAAAGCTTCCTTCTCCACACGATATTCCCATTTGCCACGTACCGAAAATACCCAATAACATCTTCCCCTCCCCTCCCAAGTAATAAAAGAAGATCCTCTCATTGCTAATCATCCATCCACGTGGACACGCCAATCATCCAATATCTCTCGTCCCCTCTTCTTCACCGATGCATCGATTTGGAACGAGCGCCATACGACAATTCTCCCGACTTTTCGCTGCTATTGACATCACCGGTGAATCGCGTCTCGGACGACCAAGTGGATATGACCCGCCAATTACCAGAAGAATCGATCGACCTAGAGCGATACGTGGCCTCCGACCAATTAAGCGGAGCTGGAATGGTTGCTGGTCAGACCCGAGCCACGATTCCGCGATCGTGTCGTAATTCTAAATAAAGGTGGAATTTACTACGAGCCAGATGTTTTCTTTATATCGTGTCGTTGAACGCGTTTGCTCGATTAGGAAAATTTCGTTTTGGTTTCTTTTCTTACGGGTGGTAATTGTGATTTCAATCTTTTTTTTTTTTTTTTCATTTTGATTGGAGTTAATCT
>NW_006263346.1:1953354-1960351 GCF_000469605.1 Apis dorsata
CGATTCGTATTACACCCTGTTCTCTATGGTATATAAAAGAGAATTGTAGATATTTCTGATTGTAGCGTATTATGAAATAAATGTGAATTGAAAAATATAAGTGAAAGTATTTCTTTCGTCAAAAGAAATGGTTTCGTGTTTATATTTGTCGATGTAATTTTATTAATGCTTCCCAGCTAATCAATTTATAAGCAAATTTATAGTATTTTAGACTGTGATGAGATCAATCAAGTACAATCGTGTGGAATTATTTCGAATAAGTTTAAACAATTCGTTTTCATTTAAAGAATTCCCAAAGAAAACTGGTTACTGAATAAAAAAAAAATCATTCAACAAGTTGTTCGACAGAAAGAAGCTTATAATCAATATATTACAAAACAATACAACATATTACAACTACATCCTACAGGATTCGAATATCATTTCGCGAAAATTATCATCATCCAATCTTTCAAAGGCTTTCCATTATAATACCAGACAAGGTTGAGAAACACTGTTCCACACCTATTCGTGTCTGGCGCTCGTAGGAAATCCCACCTGAAGCTATCCGGATCGCGAACAGGTACATGCCCGGTATTTCTTATCCAACCCCTAATACACTAACACCAAATTACGTACGCACGATCAATTAATTGCTAGCTTAATTAAGAGTATTATACGGCTGCGAAGTCTTTAGATACGGAAGCATATACTTTGGACGTGTGTACGACGCGTGTCTGTCGCGCCCGTGTTTATGTGTATGTGTGTATTGGCTTTCATCTTATACACCACGTTGTTACCACGTTCAATTTATATTCGATCGACGTGGCACTCTCATTCCCACACTCGACCATTCGTATTTATTATTATTTTCTTGTACGAATTTTCACGGTCATCGTCGGCGGTGTTGTATAGCGTCTTGTATGCTCAATATTTTTTTCCGTTTCGTTGCGAAAACTATTGCGGACTTGTTATACGGTTATTATACGGTATACGCGATATCGATCGTTTCGAGATTACGAAGTGGTGGTATGCGAGCGAAAATCTTACTCTCCCACCCCTGAAACATCGAGCGGTGTGACATCGTGGGTTATAATCGTGGGGGATCGAGAATCGGGCGGATGTTATGGGACATTGGATTCCGTTATTGGCGTGTGGTTTCCGGATAACGCGCGCTGTTTAGCGAGGATTCTGTGCACAATATGCGCACAATGTGTGGAATAATCTCTTTAGGATGGAACGATCGTGGGAATCCGTCGTTTTTGACTCTGAGATATTTTGAAATAAGAGATGTCGTCTTTTGATGAAATTTTAATAAACGTATTCTTTTTTATACTTTTCTAAAAGTCTAAATTATATCTTGATGATATAAGTGTATATTATTGCTATATAAAAGATGGAATTTTGGAAAAAAAATTTTGTTGCAATTTAAAATGTAATATCTTAAGAAATTAAGATATTAATTAGAAAATTTAAAAAAGTTTTTTTAATTTATTTGTTTTTAAATGAAAAGCGATTTTTTTTTGTCAATTTTTTTCTATCAAGATATCTCAATAAGTATCCAAAGATCTAATATCACATAATTCTCGATCCAGGAATACACCCACGAATCACGTCACTTGGCTATCGACTGTAATTATCTTCTATCATACTATCAGCATATATAATGTCCACTAGTTACGAATACTACAGGATACACGATGAGGATCATTAATTTTCGATCGTGTATCTTTGATAAAATTCACCTTAGCTTAGATCACGAATGAAATACAATACGAACTACCAACATATAAAAAAAAAAAGAAAAGATTAGGAAAGAACAGTGTTTCGATCACGATTAATCACGATTAATCTACGATGAATAATTAAATTTCACTCGACGAGTTCTTTTTCGAATTAACGAAAATACAAATTCGTTGAATCGTGAAATTTCGCGATTTATTTATTCGTATTTCGCGCGGGAAATGTGGAACGGAAGGAAGCGTGTATTGTCCACGTAATGTCACGTGATCTGGCGTGATATCGAGTTTCGCGTGTTCAATGAAATGGAATATATTGCGAAACTTCCTAGGAACACGTGATCGACGAGAAGCTCGCCTTTGTACTACGTTGGTTAAGTAAAATTGATTCGTTTATTGTGCACTCTTTCGATACATAATTTCAGCAAAAGCGGAAAATTATGACGGTACTTTGTTTAGATATGTTTAATCGTCCGTATAAAGGGAATCATTGAAAATAATTTGGCAGACAATTATTGATATGTGGGAACCGAGAATGAAAATTGTAATTAGTATGAAACTTGAAATAATGAATAGTGATAATGAAGGTACTTAAGGATTCTTATTATTTTTCTTTGATAAGGAAATTCTGATAACTCGAGATTAATGATGGAAATTCTTAAAAGTTTTGAATTGTTAAACTTTTCTTGATAAAAGTTTTTTTGATCCTAATTATAAATATTTTAAAATAATTTTTTAAATAAAAGAGATATCGATTATATTCACAAAAATTTTTACTATTACACATTTATTTGTCAATAAATTTTGTAATACGTTTAAAAAATATTAAAAGGTTCTGAAAAAAAAAATTCAAATATTCTTTTCCTAAAACTTAGCATGAAAAAGTCTAAATTCTATCATAATTTGAAAAAAGATGTTCCAATTAATCGATTAATACATTTTCACCATCTTCCGAATAACTGAAGTTATTAACCGGAATGCCTTCACGGCAATTTCCGATCTAAAATTCAGGGTTTGATATTACGTCAGCGGTGCCTTTTATCGCATTTAAACGATCGATAAACGGGCACGAAACACGGGATCCGTGCCTTTTGGCGAATCTATCGTCGATCAGACAAATACCATCGTGTTCCACGTGAATCGAAATACCGATGAATCCATTTTTCCTTTCGCTTCTATTCGTTCCTTCGCGCCTTTCTCGGAAGCGATTTCGTTTCGATGTGCACGAGATTCCTTCTCAATCGTGCCTGCGCGATTTGTTCTTCATCCTCTATTTATATATCTACCTCCTTCATTTCTATTTTCCATTTTTTTTCCCCGATAAACCATTTTTAACGTTGTACGAGCATTGCACGCGATATATTTGAAAAATTCGAGCGATTTAATTCGGAAGAAATACAACAATGTTCGTTTTAATCATCGTTATTTCGTATCCATCAATTCTTAGAAATAGAATCTTAAAACAAGCTTCGAGAATATTGAACAAAATTTGACACCGATCTTTTATTCGATTTAAACTCGTTTTCTATTTTTGCTTAGGTTAAATTCGCAAAAACTTGTCCAGATCAGATTCAATCCTACGAATGCTAAAACGAGCTCTACCATAGTCGATTAATTTGTAGGTTATGTCAATCTCTTGCTTTCAAAACACGAGCATATGAATCGATGAAGAGGATGAACGGATGTATACATGTAATTTTCTTAAATACTATGTTCGATGGTCGACTATAAGATTAGGTTAAGCTGTCCATGTGTATCGGTGTAAATCGTATATTATAGTCTCATGACTTGTACTTGCAATATTAAACACGAGTATCATAAGGAAAGATTTTCCTCTAGTACGAGTCTAATTTCTCTTAAATATAAATACACACGTTTTATTCGTTTGCACGCTATGTTATAATATCGAATTGCATGTGCGTCGATGTGCCTAGACGTGGACAAAGAAGCCACGAGAAAGGATGAGTCGCGCCGAAAGTAAAGCGCGGCCATATTGGAAATATTTGGGAACCTATGAAAGACTATCGTTCCCTGCTGTGTACATAGGAAACGTTAATTGACCGAATAATAATACTTATAGCCTTGTTTCGCGAATAATCCTCGTCAGACCGCGCAGGCACGCGGCTTCTAATAATACTACCTTAAAGCGTATCGATTATTAAAGCACCATCTAATTATTCCTATGATCTATTTTAATTATGTAAGCCTTTATTTATCGTCGATGCATCTGTCGCACATGGATATTTGGTTTCATTACTTACTCGAAATCGATCGAATCGTCGACCACCATTACCAATCGATCTTGAATTGTGCACAATTTATCATCACTTACAAGTATATTGCTTGGCCAAGCGTCACTGACGTTGCACTTGATGAATTGACTAGTACCATCGTTTATTATTTATATCGTGTTTGTGATTTTTCGATACTTTTCGGGATTTTTTCGCGATCAAAAACGAGAATGGATTACGAGAACGCGTGATTCACGTTCGACAAAGCTTCACTTCCGCCATGTTTTAATATCGTTAATATTGACTTGGATCGTGCCACGGTAGATGGCATCACGGTTACAGTTTAAATCTTTCTTAAATTCGTAAGTTGCCTCCCTTTATGCTTTACATTTTCCGTTTGTACGCATTCAGCGTACTCGATACTCGATAGTGGAAAAAGAGCTGTGAATCGTGACGTGACAATAATCGTATCCAGTGTTACATGCGACGCTATTGAATTGGTCAGGTAATTCAAAGAAATGTTATTATCGTAGCATTAGAAGCCGAGTAATATAAGTTGTTCCCTGTATTATAATTGGTTCGTTTTTGTATTTCATTTCTAAGTTGTCTTGTATCAACAAAGTATGAAATTAGATAATTGTAGATCATTTTCATTTACTTATTTCACTCGATTTCTTGTTTTGTGCAGGATGTTAAAAGCATCTTTCATTTATCTATTAATATCTAAGAAATTTATAATTTCACGATTATATATAAATATATATATCTTAATTAGAAACTTGATAACTTGATAAACTTGAAAAAATAAGCTGTTCAGAAAAGAAAATATATAATTAAAAATTGTTTTTAAATAAACAATTAGTATTTCGTAATAAAAAAAATCTAGACAAAAAACATATAAAATATCAGCTATTAACATCCTACACGTAAAATACACTAAAATTGCTATAAATTAATATAACTCAAATACTGTAAACAATTAACGAGATGGAAATAGCGGAAATAATTTTATTAAAATACTTAACTCTACGATTTCACCCAATCTCCGAATCTCGAGTACGCCTTACAAAGATTTTCGTGTCCTCACTTTATCATAATACTCACTGCCGTGGGTCCCTGAGAAATGGTGGTCTCCTTGGAGGCCTCCTCGACCTCCTTCATCTTCTCCTCCGCCTTTCGCTCCTTCAACGCTTTCAGCAATTTCCATTTCGACCCAGGTGGACCAGGACTTACCTGGCCCTCCTTCAGTGTCGTGTCGGAACTGCCGCACGACGAAGAATCGATTTTAATCTTGGGCAGACTCAAAGTCGCCGTAGTAGCCGTTTCAGCGCTACCAGCACCGTCTCGCTCCAAACCTTCAAGAACAGTGCTCTCCGAATCCCAAGCACCTGGAATGCTAACAGAGACCTCGCTAGGCGGTACACTCACGCTACCCTCGCGAGATATCGGTTCGGAACCAGAATGGATCTTTTCTCCGTGTCGAAAAGTCGAGCCGCTGGAACTTCGTCTCGACGGTTGCTCGTCAATGTCTTTCGGCAATTCTTCCTCTTCCTCCTCGTCCATCGATTGGACCGGACTATCAGGACCAGAGGTTTCTCCAGAAGAGCCCTCTTCCATGGCCGGTTTCTCTTTCTTAGCTTCCTCCTCATGCGCCCAAGTATGATAATCGGTGACTCTTGCAAACACCGCCTCGATACTCTCAGCGGATTTTCGTTTTGGAATCGGTTTCTCGTCTCGATACTTGTCCTCGACTCGACGATCTTTCGCCACCGTCCCGTTCATTTTACTCGTTCGTAGATCTTCTTTCTCCTCCTTCACCTTCTCCTCTTTTACCTTGCTACTGGCTTTCAACTTTAATTCTTTCAGCACGAACGACATCTTTTCCTTCACCGCCTCGTCCGGTTGATAGTGTTCAACTTCTTCAGGCTCTTCGACCAGCACCTCGCCCATTTCTATCTCTATTTGCGATTGCCTCTCGAGCTCCTCCAGCTTTCTCAACTCGTATCTATACCACTCGTCCTCGGAGTCGATCGAATCCTCCGTACTTTGCCGCCTGGACGAGACCCTCGACGTGCTTCGATAGGAATGCGTACTTCGATTATCCTCGTCCAATTCGCCCTGTCTCGAACCGGTCCACGGAATCTCGAGGGATTGTTGATGTCGCGGTAGGAATCGGCTACCAGCCGGGGTTTGACCCCTCGTGCTCGACGCGGATGGGCTCCCTTCCGACGGTGGAGCTTCCTCTGATATGCTGGTCACCAATTCCGGCAACCTCGTGCTGCTAGATTTCTCGCTCTTCTCGCTCTTCTCCGACATGTCCTCGGGATACTCGAAACTCGTCTCGAGAGTCTGGATGGTGCCTTCGTCGGATTTCTTCTCCGTGCTACCTTCTTCGCTCGGTGGTTGTTCGTCGGACACCGTCGAGGATTGTCTCTGACGATACTTTCCCAGTGCCCTGGATACAGCGAATTCCATGCTTGCGCCGCCCATCAACGTCACAGGGGGAAGTTTCGGGGCTTTTTCGTTAGGGGCCTCGTCAGAGCTGCCAGTCGATCGTTTGATATCTCCAACAGTTTGGAATATGGACGAGCCACCCGAACCGGAACCCGTGCTCTTCCCCGACGTCTCTTCCTCGAAACCGCTGATCTGTTCGCCAATCTCGTGCTCCATTTCTTTCTTCTGATCCTTCTCCTTCCCCCAACCATCTTGGAGAGCTTGCTGCTGTAACTGCTCCTGATGCTGCTGAATCTGTTGTTGAAGGGCTTGCTGCTGTTGCTGCAGATTTTGTTGTTGTTGCTGCTGCTGCTGTTGTTGTTGCTGCTGTTGTTGCTGCTGCATATAATCTTTTTGCTGCTGCATATAATCTTTTTGTTGCTGAGGTAACGGTTGGGGGATCGGTTGTTGCTGTTGAGGAATCGGTTGGGACACCTGTTTTCGTTTCGTGCTGGCCGTCTTCACTTTGGCGAAGAACGGAGGCTCCTGGTTCACGTCCGACATTACGCTATCCTCGTCTTCGGACAGGCCACTCTGCCTGCCGCTGCTCCATTC
>NW_006263346.1:1960424-1960640 GCF_000469605.1 Apis dorsata
TCAGACTGTTCAGGATCGGACAGAGACTGCGATTGATGGCTTCGTCTCTTGGCCTTCTGGAGGATTCCGGACACGGTGGACACCAACGTGTGTTTCTTCTTTTTCCTTGCCGCTTGCCCCCTGCCACGACCTCTACCCACACCTCCTGTTTCACCAGGAAGTCTTTGCTGCTGCTGCTGCTGCTGTTGCTGTTGCTGCTGCTGCTCCTGGGATATG
>NW_006263346.1:1960658-1961430 GCF_000469605.1 Apis dorsata
CCAAATCCTCTCTCCTCACCCCACCTGGCAACGAGTGACTCCTGTGCCTCTTGCTCAAGTGCAAGTCTGGCAACCAATTGCTCATCGAGCTCATCGCGTTTTTCAACGACGAGCCACGCCTTATCTTCTTATTAACCTTCGCAGTCTCGATCTCGTGATCCTTCAAGTTCGACGCGATGCTTATGTACCCGGACTGAGACACTATCACGCTCGATGGATCGTAATACTCGGTCTGTTGATGTTGGCCTTGATCGATAGGTATTCTCGCGGCCTCGTGATCCTGTATATACTGGTGTTCTCGTTGCCACTGTCTCTGGT
Organism: Apis dorsata; assembly: GCF_000469605.1. Lineage (NCBI taxonomy): Eukaryota > Metazoa > Arthropoda > Insecta > Hymenoptera > Apidae > Apis > Apis dorsata. Next base: position 1,960,977 of record NW_006263346.1, read on the forward strand.
ATCCGTCCGCTAGTTGTGCGCTTTCGGTGCTGGTCAATCGTTGACTGTACGGCTGATATTGTTGCTGATAAGCTTGCGGATAATTCTGATTCGCATACGTATGGTGATATTGATGGGCTTGATACGCTGGTGGTTGGGGATACCTTCTATCCGTGTACGGACTCTGGGCGTAGCTGCCGTCCGAGGTCAACGATCTGATGCTGGAGGAGGTCGAGTCGTGCGGTATCTGATCCTCCATCGAGTTCAACCACGAGGCTTCGTTCGTCTCCGTCCGCGGCAGATTCGCGCTCGTGGGATAATAGGAGAGCGCGTCGGTGATGTTCCCCGTTGGGAACATGGTGCGATACATAGCGGCTTTGTAACCTTCGTGATTCGTCATACCCGCGTCCGTGGACGCTGCGCCCCTCAACGGTTTCTTCAGGTGGGCCGAAACCGCGGCGCTCGATTCCGTGTA
>NW_006263346.1:1961797-1962680 GCF_000469605.1 Apis dorsata
GGATCGGGCTTGCGGACCTCACCGCGGTCGTGGTTGGAATCAGAGATCTCGCGTGATCCATGGAATACGAGGTGAGCATCTTGGCGATCGAGCTCTTCGGCGAGCTCGGCGATTTGTCCAAACTGCTCCATCCGCTCATGGAGGATAGGCCGGAATCGGACTTGGCCGCGACTATGTGGTCAACGCTCGGCTTGGCCGGGTGCTTGGGCGAGACCCGCGGCGATTTAGGCGAGTGAGGGGTTCGCGGGCTTAGGCGACCCTGCTCCACAGAGACCAATTTGTCCGCGCTTCTCAGGAACGTGGGGCTTTGGGATCGTTTCGCGTCCGTTTCCCTTTGGTCGGGGCCCGGCATGAGGAAAGGCTCGGCCGAGTCTCGGAGGGCCGGTGGGTGCGGCAAGCTCGGCGACGGGCTCGGGGGCGTTCTGCTCTCTTGAAACTCGAGATTGAGACGGGCGGCGCTGCCGAAATAGCCGTCTTGCCTGGTTCGAAGGCTTTGCACGCTGTGCACGCTGTGCACGCTTCCAGCCGAGTGGGTGGGCGAGGCAACTTTGTCCGTGGTGGTGCTGTAGATGGTGGGCGAGGCGCAGGTGACAGCCGCGAAACTCTCGACCATCAGATCGGTCAGCTCCTTGTTTTCCGCGTAGCCTTTGGCGAAGCTGCCCACGTCTATGGGCAGCTGGATTACCGGCTCCGGACTCTTCTCGCGCACCGTGGACGTGTAGCTACCTAATCTGGGCGGTGTATAGGCGCTCGAGAGTGAATCCAGGTTAGATCTGGAAGTGGAGGTCAGTCTTGGAGAAATTGACCTGGTCGTGAAGTCGCCGTCGGTCGCTAGACCACTGTCGGTGCTGACTCGAGATATGGATCGACCCGTCGATCCGGG
>NW_006263346.1:1962691-1973238 GCF_000469605.1 Apis dorsata
TTCGAGAACGTCCAGCTGTCGACGTCCGTTTCGGCGTAGATTTTTCTTAATTGCTCGTCTATGCTGCTCGCCTCCTCGGCCAGTTTTGCCTCGGCCTCGGAACTGTACTGCCTTTTCGGGGAGTCCATCAGTTTCGATTGAAGCTCCATCAGATTCTGGGAATCCTTCTGCAATTTGTTGGTCAACCTGTCCAGTTCGTGCAATTTCTCCAGGGCAACTTGGTCGATCGAGCTCAATCTGGACAGCTGGGCCAGATCTTGCTCGCTCACGCAAGGCGTGTTCCCACGATAACTCTTGTAATCGGCCGCGCTGAACACCTCGCCCTCGTCTTCGTCCGCTTCGTCCTCTTTCTTCGTCACCGCCTCCTGAATCTCCTCCTTGCTCGGTTTCGCGACTAGTTCGCACTCGAGCTCCTTCTCCTTCGCGGCGACAGNTCGAACATGCTCGACTCCACCTCCTTCTTCCCGTTCACGTCCTCGTCCTCCGCCTCCTCCCATATCATGCCGAGCTGCGACGTGGGTCTTGACGTGTCGCCACAGATCAAGTCCTCCCTGTAAGCGTTGTTCAGACTCCTATAGAACGCCTCGTCTGGAATGTTACTCTCTTCGGCGAGAGTCTCCAGAGTATCCAAGTTCCTCACGTTCCTGTGCATGTCTGTAACTACAGCCGCGGCAGTCGAGCTGTCTTGCGTTAGCCCGTGCATCCTAGCGATCTCCTGCTGCGCCAATTTCTCCCTGATCGCATTCGTTTCCTCTATGCCCATCGTGGCGCCTATGCTCTTCGCGATCGCGTCCAACTCGCCCACCGTGCTCTGTTGATTGGCCAACGTCTCTTCGACCGCCACGTTGCTCGTCGTCTCGTGGCTCCCTCCGCTCGCGTAGAACTCGATCAATTGGCTGATCACCGTCTGTTGCTCGTAAAGGAGGCCCTCCAGCTTCTCCAATCTCTCCCACATCTTGATGTACTCCTGGCTGAGCAGATCCAACGCCCTCCACGCGTACCTCAACTCGTTCTCCAACGTGTTCAACCTCGTCCCCAGCCTCTCCATGTAGTCCCCTATTATGTAATCGATGTTTCCATCCGCCGTGGTGGAGGCGTAAGCCGGCACGGCCGGCGAGTGTGCCCTAGGGCTGGTTGGGGCTGGCCCGCCCAGCTTCGTCGAGTCCATTTTCATCAAGTTCCTCTCTCCTTAAACTTTTGCGTCCCTCGCGCGATATTCCTGTCTACGATCCCTGATACGATTCATGATTCTGGGAAAGAACAAAGGAGCGCGATCACTTCCTCGAGTCGAGAAGGAGAGACGTGGATTCAATCGTGGATTCAACTTTCTTCGACTCGATTGTATCGAAATTAGAGGAACGACTCGATGCACCATGCATGTCGTCGATCTCCATGGTCGATCCTTTTTTTCTCTCTCTTCCTTTCACCTTTGCTCATTCCACTACTCTTCTCTCACAGTTCACAGTTTTCACATACAGGATTCGATTACACTTTGCACGCCCGATCTCGCGTAATATCTCGTCACTGTCCCCCCTGTCCTCCGTCCTCGATCGATTTCTCCCCACTTTTGTTTTCTTTTGTATCACACTAGAGTCGCACGCACTGCGTTTTCGTGCGATCGTTGGTCGCGATCTTTACTTCGAATCGTTCAAGATCGCGCGACACTCTGCGTATGGCGCTTCTTAACCAGTCTCGTGCGTTCATGCCGCTGCCTCTATCTGCAAAACAGGAGCAAACAGGGTTGCCGTGGCTTAGTACGAGACGCGCTCGTACCGAGCCACCGCTGACACAGTTTCCATGGTGCTTAAATTTATAATTCATCGGTTGAAAGGTGTGTGTCAATGATCGAACTTAAGAACTTCGTCAGAAAGATCAACGAGGCTATTTGCTTTATTTTCTTTGGAACTGAATCAACATATACACTTGATTCAGATTTTTTTTCATTTGATACGATTATTGAAATCAACAAGAGATTAAGAAATAGAAAAAGAAGAGGAGAAAGAAACGATTAACGATAAATAGAGAGATTTTCTTTATTTAATAGTTTCAAAGGATCAAAGGAATGAATGGTCGTCGAAAGAAAGTAGATACGAGTAGATGTGTGGATGAAAAATATAGAAAGGTACGAAACTTTGTCAGATTGCCAGAACAGAAATCTTCTTCTCCATTGATTCACAGAAAACAAAAATGTTTGAATAAATTCGATTGAGATATTTCACAAATTCAATCACCCAGGTTAATTCACGTATCATTCTCGATAAAATATACTTGGTAGTGTAGTATCTGTTCTATCATTCGCTTAATGGAAATTCATTTTTAAATTATTTATATTATTTATTCGTCATTTCGTTATTTAAATATTGATGAGACTCAGAATAATCAGGATGGAGAGATCTTTCTTAGGCGGAAGAAAATTGTAAGTTATTTAAAGAGTGATCAAGAATGTGCATCGAACGCTTCGTGCATAAAATCAAAGTGTAGGTTGTCGAGCATCCATGCGAAAAATGCACGCAGAATAATTGCAGAATAATTGCTATTGCTCGGAGCTCGTATTTTCATTAGTATCGATTCCATTTCGAGGTTACGTTCGAATGCCTCTGATTGTTTCAAAAATAAAGGAATTGAAACGATACGGAATGAGCAATGGATAAGGATAAGTATTTTTCATCCTTGTGAAACTCGAGAAAAAATAATACTTTTTGAGAATTTTTTTTCCTCTATGCTATATTAGAATCGAGATTATTCTGATAATTTTGTGAATATTGAATTCCTTCATTTATTCATTAATTTTTTACGTACATAAATGTACGAAATTTCGATTACGAGAATTGTGAAATTCGAGAAAGAGTAAGTTTTTTTCCGAGTTTTTTTTCCAGTTATATAGAGAATCGACATGAGAATATTTTTGTAAACAATGGTTTTATTTATTTGTTTATTTTTTCAGTTTTTTTAAAGAGTAACTTTAACATTTAATGATTCGAAGTTTGATAAATGAATTGCGATTGTTTGGAACATCGTAGAATTATTTATTATGATTAATTAATCATATTTATCTTCGTGTTAGTAGATGTTAGTGGACACGACACTCGACATGATTTCCAAACGAGACGAAGTATGATTTAAACAAGCGATGGGTTGAATGTGTACAATTCTCGAGTTACGTCGTATGTGGAATTGTTATTGAATTCTATTTAATTCCCAACTATGTACTTTTATCAACGTATATATTTTGTTTTCTCTTGATTGTTTGCTGGATGTAAATAGAGTATATACGAGTTTATGGGCGTGTCTTGTTTTCGGATCGAGGAGAAAGAAATTTTCGAATGATGAATTGCTTGAAAATATGAGGGAATGGAAAATCATTTTTCAAAATCGATATTTTTTCCAATAATTTTTCACATAATTTGAATAAAATATTTAAACAACAAACGCAATATTTAAAATCGAAATAATTATATCACATTCTTATAAAATTCTTTTCATTTCTTTTATCTAAACACGATAATCATTTTTTCCCGCGATACGGTTAAAATGAATGAAATTAAAACAATTTATTACACGAAAATTTATCTTTCATCTTCATCTTTTATCTTTCATCTTCGCTTCAAATAAAATATTCGAGCGATACTACTTACACGACGAAGAATTTAAACAGTTCAGTGGAAACAAGATTCGCGTGTGTATTTCGAAATCTATCTATCTTCTAAATTACTTCAACAATCTCTCTGTTCATTACAAACCATGTGTTCTAATCAAGAACAATGGAACTTCGCAGTGAAACTCGGTTTTATGTCACGTAAATCGATCGATCTTGTATAAACTTTAAAACTCTTTACGCTTTATAATTATTTATCTTATGTATAAACGAATAATAATAAACAATTTACGAATGAAATACAAAAGAATAATCATTCTGTTGTATAATTTTAAAATATTATTATATCAATGTTAAAAGTTCATTTTAATTATTGAAGTTTTTATAAGAATAATTTTAGAAAAAATGAAACGAATAAATAATATTTTTTTATATATACAGCAACAAAAATAATATCAATAATGAAAATTATAATTGATAATAATATATCAAATTATCCATCACATAAATAACAAAACTTTTGAAAGTATATACTAAAAAAAATTAACTTAATATTCGAATTAAAAAATTTATCTAATAATTATCTATTAATCATCAAAACTATCTATGATTACTTTTCCAAGTTGCCACCAACTTTTATACAAAATCAAATTTTTTCACGATTAAAGAGAAACGAAGTTCAAACATTGGGCATCGATAGATATTAAACACACACAAGATCTACAATTATATTGGACACAGCTGTAAACGACCACAAATGGTTTAGATAATACACGGAAGGAAGACGGATCGAAACGACACGAAGTCACTACGAAGCCGGAAGCGGCGGTGCATGCGATACATAGAGCGATTTCCTGGCCTATCATCGTTGAAACGCGAATTAAACCGAGGCGAGCATGCGATTTTCCGACCTCTTCCGCTTCCTTTCTTTCGCCCAACTCCCGGAAGAAACACGCCTTTTACGGCCGCTATAAAATTACGCTCAACCATATTATCGCTCACCCAGGCCAAGAAACACACCTTCTTCACCGACGATATTGTGGCTCTGTGAAATGAATCTGTACGCATCAATTTATACCTCTATGATATAAGATTTAATTATTTTGGAATTTCGTGTGGTTTTGGCGCGACGCTGGGAATTCGTGGAGCGACGACTTGTTCGTTAAATCCAGTATTTGGGTCATGGTGTCTCGTGTGACAATTAATAATTTTTCATGGTCAATTTTATTTATAATTATTATAATATATATTGTATTATATATTATTTAATTACAATATTTGTTTAAGATTCGAAAGGAAGTTAATCACGAAATATTGTGTTACTCGAAATTCCGATATTTAAAATATTTGAATATTGTAATATTATTATTATATTAATGTTCTATAATAATTGTTAGCATTGTGTTTATAGCTGTATTATTTAATTGAATAATTCTCAACTTTTTTATCAATTATAAATCATTCATTTAATTAAAATCACACAATTCTTTCACCTCTTTGCTCTCCTGCATACTTTCTTTTCGCTTCGACTCTTCACACATTTCTAAATACAATAACACACTTTTTTATTTGCACACTTGTCCCTTAACAGATGAACAACATATATCCGAATTCATATATCGCCAATATTTGCATTGCAAATATTGAAAAATCGATAACCAAAGTATAAATATTACAAATATTATGCAATAGCTGTCACGAATAAACGTAGAACTGTGAATCTACGACGAGGGAAATTTCGATGATATTCTCCTCGTGGCACGTTCGACTGATGATTACGCGCGCGCGCGCGTGTGTACGTGTATATGTGTGGATATCGATGTGTCGTACGACGAATCGATAGCATTCCTCGATGTCATTACGACAAGTGTTCCGTTGCTAAACGCGATTCGATCGATCAACGGGACATTCTATGAAGAAACCACAATGCTGGAACTTGAATTGAACGAGAAAAGAAAAGAAAAATAAATAAATAAATAAATAAAAAAAAAGGAAAAGAAAGAATTGTAAACGCTATTCGTTGTTAACCCACATTCTTTGAAGATAGTATCGATTAATTAATGCTTAATTAGAGTTATAAGAAAATATATATTGTATATATATATATAAATAAAAGTGTAAATAAAAGAATGAACTTTCAGAAGATAATAATTTTCAAGCTCTGTTAATTTGATTATTCTTCTATCGAGAAATTTCTTTCTGAGAATCGAGTTGATAAAGTTGAATTGATTATTGAGTAAATATGAATATAACGCGAATGTATCTTTTAATATCAATTTTTAAATATACTAAAGATTCTCGTATATATTAATGTATTTTTAAGTTTAAAATATTGGCAATATTAAAATTTAAATTAAATCGTCATTTTCTCTTCATAATATATATTTTACGAAAATTTTCAACAAACGAATTCAAACCAAATTTGAAAAATTAAATTCGAAGTTTAAATAGAATAAATTATTTCTAATCAATTAATTTATTCCTGACACTAACGATTTCTTCATATATTATTTCCCATCATTTGGAAATTTCCACGAATAATCCAAATTTGACAAGAAAAAACTGAGGACGCGTGAAAAAATCGAGATGTTTTGATATTATCGTTCAAGGAAACGCGTCCCCATTTTCGAAAAAACAACATAAATATCTAGATCGCAATCCGCATCAATATCTGCTTAAACGTTTCAATCTATATAAATGGCAGGTTCTTTTTTTGTTACCAGGCTTTTATCGCGTCCATTCGAATTCCAGGAAATGTGCTCTCACATTTCCTTATTTTTCTGGATCTTAAATTATTAGTTTTTTTTTTCCTTTTAATAAAAATCTTTCATGTTTGGCTTAAATCGTTCTATCGATCATCGTATGAAATAATACGAGATATAATCGTATAATTTCTTCTTTGACCTGGAAAGTTTTAAAAGTTAGTTCGAAAGAATTTCGGAGAATTTTAAATAAAATGCGATGCATCCAAAGTTTCATAGATCATACTTTTTATTTTTCTCGAGGTTGCGATTATTATCGTATAATTTTATTATCTCAATTCATATTATAATTATTTTATTCAATATCTAAGAATTTAAAACTTTAACTGATAATTAAAAATAATTACAATATGATTAATAAATATATTTGATCATAAAAATTAATTTTCATATAAATTCATATGGAATTATTACTTTTATTATTATATCAAAATTTCATTATTTTATCTAATATCTAATAAATGGATTATCTAATATCTAATAAATAGATTTGTTTATGCAAAATGAAATTTTTATGGAGAGTTAGAGAAATAGAACTTAAATAGAAATTTATTTCATCCTTTGCTTAATATTTAAATTTTCCATAAATGCATAAAATCCGCAGTTTACTAATAAATTATAACTTCAATTGATGATTGAACGAATAATTACAATAACAGTTAGATACTAAAAATTAATTTTCACATAAACATATTAAATACATCAATAAAATTTCAACAAATACAATAAAAATGAATCAATGGTACAATAATTTAAACTTCTCTTTTCATTTTAATTATTTTCTTTTGATCGCAATGAAATCTTAAAAGATCATTCTTCATTTCAATTTTGCTTGCTGAAAAGAATCTCATTCTGAAGAAAAAAATCGAATGGAATTGCGATAAATGGCTTCTGTAGGCGATTCGCACCTGCGCCAGATTATATTTAAATCGGACTTAAACCTGGTTAACTTTTAATTCTGTTAAGAATGTGTAATGAATCGATTGACGTCAAACAACTTTGACTGATTAAATCGTACGACATTTACTTTTTTTCTTTTCCCTCCTCAAGATGGATATTTTTAAAATAATTTAAATTTTATGAACTTCATGAAATTTTATGAGCTTTTAGTATCTGCAATATTTATTATTATTATCTATTCTAAATATTAAATGACACTCTACGTATATAAACTTTACAATATAATTTAATTGAATATAATATTCTATATCATCGATATAAAATAAATTTTTAGTAGAAAAAATTGTTTCAATAAAAATTAAAATTTCAATATAACTTTAAAATTTTTTATTTTTAAAAGACTAACGTGATCTTCGTGAATGAATAACGTAATATTTTTGTGATTATGCAAGGTTAATTGACATAATGCAATTTCTGATAAAAACGCGTTCAAATTTTCTCAAAAAATCATGCTTACGATCTCAAGGTTCATCCGCATGAAATAAATTACATTAACTTAACGAACATTTTACCCTTTCCATTCATTATTAAACCTGTTTCGCGCTTTATGCATTACAAATTAATATTTTACAAAATTATTAAAACCTTGCATATGGAATCAAAATTATAAAATTTCTAAATATTGTGGCCATCGAATCAAAGTGATGATCGAATCAAAGAAATGAAAGTTCTTTCTGTATCTAAAATTTAAAAATATCTTTTAAAAATATAATAATAATAAAAAAATATAATAATATTGAAAATCAAGACAAAAATTCACAAAATCAATTATTGAATCGAAATAAAATGTTCACATGTGACGAATCATAAAATCATCAAGTTATGATAACAAAATGGTGAAAAATCGTTGTCGAATAATCATTCTCGAGTTAATTCTGCCTATCTCAATTGTTAGATTGAACGTCGATGAAGCCCATCAAGGCGTCTCGGCCTCGTTTCCTTCGAGGAACATTTGCCTCTGGAATTTTACAGAGAAAGAGAGAGAGAGACAGAAAGAGAGAGGAAAGTTCCGCGTTGAAAAATGAAAATGGAATCCGCGCTCTTTCTCTTTCTCTCTCACTCTCTCTTCTAGGCTGGAGGATCTTCGAACCTGGATTCATTAATTCGCGAATCCGCCGCGAAACTTCTCGACCAATTCGTGATCCTTCAAGCCGTAATAAACTGGATAAGTATGGAGAAACGATGCGGTTTGGTCTGTTGGAACTGGAGAAAGTCGAGACTAACGACGAAAATTTTTCAAAATTGATAAGGTGTGGAGGCCTAGGCAATTTTAATTTTTAAAGAGAAAAATCTTTATTTATATGATCTTCTAAAAATAAATTCGAAAGTAAAATGAGATGTTGTTCGAGAGTATCTTTGAGATAAATGTTAAGAATAATTGATAATTATCGAGTGTAGTAATTCTTGTTCTCTCTAATGAAGCATCCATTAGAAAAAAGTAAGAAAAGTAAACATTTTTACTTTTAAATCCAACGAAATGGAGTAATTTTGGCGATAAGTGTGACAAGATCTTGTACAGGAAACTGAAGTTCACGCAAGAGAATACATGAAACATAATTATATTACTAATAATTTATTGATAAATCTTATGAGAGAGATTAAATAATAGAAAAGTTCGTAAGTAGGGTAAAGATTAAATTTTGATATAACTTTTTTTACTTCTTATGATTCAACATCTGACTAATTAAGGGAACAAGAAACTTTTTTATTTTTGGTATTTGCAAAGAGAGAGTTGGAAAAGTAGAAGAAATTAGCCGTTCCAAGAACATTTATTCGAATGGGATTTAAAAGGGATGATCTTTATCTTTTGATACTTCATTCTTTGTAGTCACTCATAAAAATATATCCCAGAAAAATGAAAGTAAATGGGTTAAAATGCTTTTTTAAAGCATATTAATCATCAAGCACGATGATCGACGATTGTATTGTTTTGTTATAGAAATTTTAATGTTTATTTAACGAAACAATTTGTTTAATAAAAATAATAGAACGATATAATTTATCTCAAAAAATAATTTAATGTAAAAATTAAATTACATGAAAGATAATTTATCGTTTCAAATTAAGAAGAATAATATTCAATAATTTTTCTTGGAATTATTCTGCAACGAATTTTGTCTCTTATGATTTATTCCTTTATTTATCCCGTTCATTCCGGGTATTAAGCTTCTCGCTTTTCTCTTATTCTTTATTTCTATCCTATCGTATATTGGAATTAGGTCGTTTGAACTGACAATTCAAATTTCGTGGTTTCTATAACACGATCAAAAGTAAAGTTGATGTTATCACATCGGATGCAATAAGTGCTGTTTAGTGAAGTTCAAATTTCCTTCGGACAGAAGTTTGTGGATTAATAAGATCCGCTGGTCTGTGGGAGAAATCAAGAAAGTTCCAAAACTTCTTCTTGGTATTAGTTGTAGGTAATTATACGAAATTAAATCCAACATATTCAAGCTGGATGAAAATTATTTTTCAACTGTTTCATTCAACTCATTTCATGAAATGAATATTTTTAAATTTATATCGTAACAAAAATCGTAGATTAAATTGATAAATTTTAAGCCGCTATAACTCTGAACATAGTGATTTCTGGGCAATGAATGAAAGCGCATTAGAAACGCGAAACCTTGCTCTTTAAAACCTCCTTTCACTCATCACGATACGACTTCTGATTCCCGAGATATCGTCGTGTAAAGGGAAGGATAATTTTTTAATCATTTACCTCAAATGCGATTAAACCCTATTAAAATTAGAAAAACTTTGAATCGCTATAACTCCGAAAATAGTAAATTTTAAACAACGAGCTAGGATCATTAGAAACGTGGAATCTTCCCCTTTGAAACGCTTTTTGAATTATTTCGATACGACTTCCAGTTCCCGAGATATCATCATGTAAAGAGAAGGATAATTTTTTAATGATTTACCTCAAATGCGATTAAACCTTATTAAAATTAGAAAAACTTTGAACCGCTATAACTCAGAAGATAATGAATTTTAAACAACGAGTGAACGATCATTAGAAGCGCGGAACCTTCCCCTCTAAAACGCTTTTTGAATTATTTCGATACGACTTCCGGTTCCCGAGATATCGTCGTATAAAGAAAAAGGCAATTTTTAATCGTTTACCATCACTGTCCTTGTCGCTTACTCGGACTTCTCGCTCGCACCTCGTCTCACTGACCTATCCCAAACTGCAGACAAGCGACAGACGCGATTCCTGGAAATGCGTA
>NW_006263346.1:1973280-1973733 GCF_000469605.1 Apis dorsata
CTCGCACCTCGTCTCACTGACCTATCCCAAACTGCAGACAAGCGACAGACGCGATTCCTGGAAATGCGTACTACGTTCTTCCAGGAAATAATATAGGTCACTGGGTCGCGAGCCCATTCATAAACTCTGCGCTATGTTAAGTGCTATGGAAACTTTGAGCTGTTATATCTCGGCAATGGTTCGAGATATCGAGATAAAACAAAAAAGAATTTTAATTGCATGGCTTCCTCCACTTTCCTGAATAGATTTCGACGACATAATTTTTTATCTTTTCTCACGTTTTCTCACTACGAAAAGTCGAGGTTTTTTTTCTTTTGTGGTGAATACCATTAGATCCGCGTATCATTACTTAAATATTTGAATTGTTTTGAATTTTTGAAATACTGTGATGAATTCTTATTCGTTAATATTGAATAAAAAAAAAAAAAAAAAAAAAAAAAAAAAAAAAAAAAA
>NW_006263346.1:1973942-1983366 GCF_000469605.1 Apis dorsata
AGTCATTGAATAAATCCATGGAGATTTAACACAGAATGATGTCACGTTAGAAACTAAACTCGTACAAGTGTTCACTGCGTCAAAATTCCTGATTCACGAGATGAAACACGTTTCCACGAAGCTGCAGAGGTTAGGTAGCGAAACGAAAATTGCTCGACTTTTGAACGGAAGCGTGATTAAGAAAATAGAGTGGCCGTGTAATTATTCTTAGAAAGCTAGCAGTGGCCAGTCGTTTCCCATTGTTTCCCAAAGTTTTTACCCTCACTGGATGCTCAATCTCCTCCTCCCTCTTGATGAAATCGTAAATTTTAATTTTCAATTTTACCCGCAACCCACTTGAGCGCCATCTCCCTCTCTCTCCTTTTTCTTCCGCCCATTTCCGGTTGCATCGAAACCGGTTGAAGGTATCGATTTATAGCAGCAAGACGCTGTCTAATTAATGGATTTGAATTGGAAAAACGCGACGAAGCAACGTAGCGTTCCATCGAACGAGTTATCTTTTGTTTTTACAAGGATTTACCGCCTCCTTCGCTTCCCCCACACTTAATGGAAATGCAAGCTATTGGAGTTCTCGTTACCGATCGGGGACGATCTGTGAAAACTGAGACGAAGCACGGAACGAAAGTTAGAACTGTGGTATTATAATATTATAGGACGTTTCAGTTTTTCTTTCGGTTTAACCGATTAAACTTTAGTAAGCTGTTTTGTTAGCATAATGGAGAGTAAAGTAGTGTTGTATAGATGGTTTATAAATAAAATATATAAAGGATAGTTAATATTCAATTGTTCCTTCTGAATAAATAATTGAGAATGATAAGAAATTTATTTTGATTTGTATCATGCTTGTATCATCCAATTATTAATTTTTGTTTTTCTTAAAAATTCTTATATTTCTACTAACTTGATTATTGTTAGTTCTTTTTCTGCAAATTTTTTATTTATGAAAATATAATAGAGAAGAATAAGATAAATATAATTATTTATCGTTTGATATTTTTTAATTTTTAATTTCTAACATGATATATATATTTGAATAAATATTTCGTCTTATATATATTCATAGAATAAATCAAGAAAATTTATTAAATTAACGAGAAATTAAAACACCCTAAATAAATTAGAATTTAAAAAAGATAATATTGAATTATTAAACTATACTCTCGATAAATTATTATCAACAAAGAGGAAACTTGATTTTTTTTTAAATTTTTATTTTCTTTACTCGTAAAAATTAAATGGAAGAAGTTCTTCTCGTTATTCTCTGTTACTTTTCTTCTAATAAAAACGAGAATATATTGACTCTTTGAAAGAAGATACAAAAGCTTGTTGGATACGCTCTTTTCCTTTGAAACAATATTTCTCATGCTCAAATGGAGAATTTCTTAAAGTTGAATTTCTTAGAACAGGACGTGATATCCAGTACAAAAGACAAAAATGAATATGGTCGAATAAAATTTCCCCTGCCGATTGAATATCGTTTACGTACGTACAACATCTCACAAAACTATTTGAATATTCTTTTACCTCTTAATAAAAACATTAATAACCAATTTTTATATAGCGAATAATACGATTATGTAAGAAACATTTCTTTTTCTCCAAAATATCACTTTAAAAAGGTGAATCAATACTCAAAGATCCAAATTTCAATGTTGCTTTTGTTAAAAAGAAATATTATAATAATACATAATATTATAATAATACTATTATTATAATAATAGAGAGAGGAACATTTCAATATATTTTAAAATCTTGCTAAGATAAATTCCTAAACAAAATTGTATATTCAAAACAAAAGAAAACACGACTATTTTAAATTTTGCTTAAACTTTGATTTCATCTTTTTAAAAAAAAAATTGTCTTTCTCTATTATCCTTATACATAAAAATTCATGAAAAATTTTCGAATTAGATAGATCTCTTTGTAAATATTCAAATACTTTCGTGATTTCCATTTTTTTACGCACATTACGAAAAGACAATTCTTTTCTCTTCGTTGTTTATCCACGCAAGTGAATAAATGTCTTCCATTCGCGATATTTTAGGGGAAGATATACACTCTCGTTATCGTGGAAACGACTATTTTCCTCTTGTCTTTTTCTTTTCTCTCTTTTTTTTTTTTATCTATATTCCCACAGGGGACGAAGGTCGAAGGTTAGGCAGAAAATGGGATACAAGGAATAGAGTGCACGAGGGGCTAATTCCATTTCGAAAAAAGTATGGCTTGATCAACATTGAACTTATCCTAAAAAAAAAAAAAAAAAGAGGGAAGAATTTTTCGGTTTGCCAAAATTTCCAACCTTTGGTAGGGGGTGGTTTTTTTTTTTTTTTCTTTATTCCCCCAGGGGGCGACGGGCGAAGGTTAGGCAGAAAATGGGATACAAGGAATAGAGTGCCCGAGGGGCTAATTCCCTTTCGAAAAAAAGATGGCTTGGTCCACATTGAACTTTTCCTAAAAAAAAAAAAAAAAATGAGGAAGAATTCTTCCGTTATGCAAAATATTCAATCTCATGTACGTGGATGATTTTTCTTCTTCTTGTGAATGTGAAAGGAATTGCTGTTGTATCGTCATTTTGATACAATGCCTATTGTCGGAGAAAATGTAGTTGAATAGGAACAATATGTTCAGTTGGAGGATAATACGGGTTTTTATTTAAAGACGAATGACAAATATATCTCGGTAAATTAAATCGAAAACTTTTTGCTCCTGTTTTTATATTTCTGTGTTTTAAACAAAAATTTAACTGTGTTTTTTCTCTCTATATATCTAATAATTTTTGGCTAAGAACAAAAATAGATTTTTAAATTAATTTCGATCATCTATAATTGTTACAAATAATTAAAATGAATTTATCTTATTTTAAAAATAACTTCAATTTAAAGACTTCAAAGAATTTATGCATATCTACTCTAAAGAATACAAAAAAGATATAAAATATTCAAAATAAGATATATAATTCTAGATATTTAAAGGAAATTTTTATTTCTTTTTCATTTCTACGCTCGTAAAATAATTTCTATTCATAATTCAACAATGATTAATGAAACGGAAATTAATCATTACTTTCAAACGCATTTCAATTCCTTGAAATAATTTGCCTTGAAATAATAATGAAAATAATTTTTACCCTACAATTTTTTTTTATTCTAGTTGCAACCCTTAATTTACCGCCATTGAAAAATACTTTCAAGTTGATAATCGTTTGCTGATATGCAACGTTCGTTTGTATCCACGAGTGGAAACAAATAAGTATGCATCCATTATTGAATGTTCGCTTTTTTTCTTTTTCCCTTCGCCAACAACATTCGTTCAGTGGAAATTTGTTCTTTTCGTTTGGAAAACTTTAAAAACACGTTAGAATCCCAACTCAATTTAATTCGATCAGTTTTTGTACACCCATGTGTATCAAACCATATCTCAAACGCATTAAATTAAACAAAACGGGGCAAATGATCGATAACTTGATACTTCTCTCTTTCTCTTTCTTTCTCTGTATCGAGCCAATTTATCTTTTATCTTCGATCAAACCAATTACTCAAGATTAATTTGGCGAATAATAGTGATAACGATCTATGAAAGTTAATTCAGGGTTCACGATCTCGCGGAGGTAATACATTTTCGATATTTTTCCGATTCGACGATGATATTCGACGATGATACACGATTTGAGAATAATTTTGAGTCAGATTTATGAAAAATAAAACAAATAGAAAGTGTATAAAAGAAAAGAAAAAGAAAAGAACTGAACTAGTTATTAGAACATTATTAAACACACGCTGTAAAACTAATGTCTTACTGATAGAAATGTACTATGACTAATAAATAATAAATATTAAATGTTTCTCAATTTTTTTTAATATTGAATGAAACAAATACAAAAATTGGTGTATAAAAATTGATCATGAAATTCAAATTTATATTAGAAGAAATGAAACACAGACAGCGTGAGACTAATTCTATTCTCGTCATACATTTTTATGTTTAATACAAATTTAAATTGTTTATTAGTTAGTTTTAATCTTTAGAATCGATCCTTCGAGCGTATCTCACGAATATCATTAACATGAAAGAGCAAAATCTGATCTCTGAAAAAGTAGATGAATATTAATGCAATATCGGAGAGTCTTTGATCCCTCGCGTGTTAATATGATAATTGTTACCCATTTATTGATGATTAATTGAAACTTGTTACGATAAGTCGAAGCTTAAACTAATCCTCTTCCATGTATTGTATTTGCCCGCGACTCTAATTCATAATTCTAACTGGCTTCCTTTCGATAATCATGTACGTTAAAAAGTATCACGAACAAATGCTATTGGATTTTCTAATCTACGGCTTCGAATATTTCACAGTCTTATCTTCGATAATTTTTTACTTAAATAAAATAGCCTCGTATTGGCAACTTAATTTTGCGTAAAATGAAAATGTGCATACTTCTTTCTTAAAAAGAAACATTTTGATTTCGTTTATTCTATATAAAAGAAAAAAATTAAAAAATAATTAGTAAAATATAACTAACGTTACATTTTATATTAACGTGTAACGTGAATAATTACACGTAATATAATTGGATGAAAAGTGTTTTAAATCTGTACCAAGTTTTCGTATTGATGGATTACAGGTAGAAAGTTATTAGAGATAAATTATTACAAGAATGAAAAATATACATTAAAAATTTGTATATTAAATTAAGAATTATACAATTTTGACGAAATTTCCATTATAAATCTTCGGGAACAATTTTTTACGAATAAGTAGAATCATAGCAAGTTAGCTACGAGCATATGATCCATAATAAAAATTTATCGTTCATATACCTACTTCGTTTCATAGCTGAGAAAACTATAACTGATTTCTATGAGGTAACGTGCAGATTATATTGCCTTCAGTCAGAGAACCGCTCATTGCCTCGTGATTTTAATATGCTCGTTTCGCAAGCCAATCCAGCAGATATAAAAATATTTATTGCTTGGATCCATGATCCAGATAACTTGTAACAAAGTAAAAAACTTGTAACCAAGTATTGCCGACATATTTCCTCGTATATTGTGTTTAGAATTAATATACTCGAATTTGCACGTATTTCAAATGGAATTATTAAAATGGAACATAATAGTATTAGATAAATATGTATTATGAAATTTTCATAATAATGCGCTTTAAGAATAAGAAATTAAATTATAATATTAATGCGTAATTACATCAGTTTAAGATAATTGTGTTATAAGATATAAAAGATTTTTACATTTGTATTCAAAATAATAAGTATAAAATATGAGATGGTATTATTACAATATTAGAATATTAAATTATTAGTTAAGTTTTTGAATTTCTATGAAAATAATAGATAATATTTTATTATTTTTCTTCCATAAAAATTATATTCTTTAAAAAACATATAAAAATATATTTGTACACACTTTTTCTTTTCAAAAGTTCAATAAGAATAATTTCATCATTTAAAATTTAATTTATATTTACCATTCATTTCAGATATCTCTCTCTATTTTCAAAACGAATCGAACATATCGTATTATCCAATATCCCATAAATCGATAATTAACTGTTGATTCTTAGATAATTCTGAAATGATTTCAAGCAACTTTTTTCCTATGAACATTTTTGGTTTTGTTAACATCGATTAATAAAACATTTAGCGTTGGATATGAACCGATGGCGAGTTCGAAGCAACATACTTTTTTTTATCTTTTCATAAAATTACTTCGCCATAAAATTCACTATAACTCGAAAACAATGTATGAATATTTTTTGTTGTTCTCACGTACATATATTCATCCATTTTATAGACTTTAAATTATTGTGTGGCCAATAACTAACATGTTTATTGTTCAAAAAGAAGCCAATTTTGCGACAAAATTGTATCTCGTTCTTGTAAACTCCACGATTTTTCATATAATCTCGGAAACGCGTATCATGGTGTTATGTATTCCATCAGTGTTATATGTTTCACGCTGTGCAATCGAGCAAGAGCGATAATTTCTGCTTCTGTTGACGAACATGACGATTCTTTATGGCGGCCACGATGTGTAATGTTGCTCGTGTGGCACTATTTTCTGTGAGTGAAACAGAACTCGAGGGAAACCTCGGTGGAGAAATAATGCAAAGGTGTAGATTCGAAAAGTTTCATGCTGCGCAACGATATTATAGTGCGGTGATTGTGTTTCGAGGATGATATCCAGATAGAGAACAAATGTTGATTCACGTTGATGGAATATATTGGTAAGTGAATAATAATGTGGAAGTTAAGTTGAATTTATGTCATGTTCAAATTCGATATAATAATTTTATATTCAAATAAGTTTGGTAGGTAATTAAACTTTGAATTTAACATATATTTGAAATCAAAAGTAAATGTTAAAAGATTTTGAAAATTATTCACATCAGAAAAAGTTAAAAATTTATTTTAAGAAAATTTAACATACAATAGTATGCATTTTTTTATTTGGTTTAAAAGTATTTATATTTGAAAATAAATAAAATAATTAAAAATTTGAAAGTAATATGCAATATTTATAGGCTTTTAAAATTTAAGCAAAAATAGAGAATTAAATCCAACGATTAGAATAGTGATGATGAAAATATAAAAAGATAATTGTTAAGACAATCTTTTCAAAATTCTGTTTTATTCAAATTGATGAAAAATTATAAAAAAGGGATGTAAAAGTATCTAGAAAATGGTACAAAAAAATTCATTGAACAATGATGGATTTATTTTATTCGCGTTTCCATGACCAATCGCGCAAGTTTGCGAATGAAAGAACTGGCTTTTTATTGTGATAGCATTATCGGATGGATCACGTTCGAGAGAAAGTTTTGAAGTTGAATCGAGGCCAGCTCGTTTGTGGCGTCTTTCAAAATTGTAATGTTTTTCCTTCGACGTTTATCCTCAGATTTGGAAAAGTTTCTCCAGCTAATGATATGGAAATCACATATTTTTCTCAGTATTTGTGCAGACTTTTTGGAAACTTTGTCCGGAAGGATTATTGGATAAAGGAATGTATAAATAAATTGTATAAATCGTTTATCTCTTGAAAATATAAAGAAAATATTTAGCAAATATTTCATTATTCCAGCTTTGAATTATTTATAACGATAATTTGAGAAAGAAGCTTAACATAGTTAAAAAAAGATTGGATTTTAATTATATGGAAAATTAAATATAACTTGTTAATAAAATGAAAAGCAATATATTATGAATAAATTTATTTTTCTATAATATATTTTTTTATTATGTGTAACTTGAAAATCAGATCATGAATATTATTGTTCTTTTCTATTTCCATATTCAATTTTCTCTCTTAAAATACTTACAATAGAAAAATAATTATATTATACAATATATATTAAAGAAAATCATTAATTTAGATTATTATATCTAAATTATGTTTATTAAATATTCAAGTGATTCCAATTAAAAAAATTCCAACGAAAAATAACACGAAGATGAGATTTCTTCACAGAACATAATCTCTTTTTCTCTAAATTACGGAACAAATCGATATCGCTAGACGTGGAGAGGAGATTAATCAACATTTTGACAGATGCTTACGTACCAGGCATTCGCGATCTGAAATTGACGTGGCTGTTATTCGTGTCATTTTCCATCTATATTTCCCTCCTTATATTTATCGTTTCATAAATCATACGATATCTTATCGATTTTTTTCTTAACTCGAAAACTGAAACATCATTTATATACAGAAATTGAGAAGCATCGAATAAAAATTTAAAAAAAGTAAAAAACATTCTTGTTATCGATAGTATCAAATTTACTAAAATACTTATATTATTATCGATAATATTTTTACTAATATTTTACGATTGAAATATTCTTTCCTCGATTAGAAAAATTCATTTGTCTTACTTTTTTTTTTAACTAAAAAATACCGATATTATCAAAACAATAAAAGATAATTCGGATAATTGCACGAAAATCAGATTGTACACATAAGGAAAGAATAAATCAAAGTTCTTTCTGTATTTTGTCGAATCGTGCCAAAAAAAAAAATTGCAAGTATACAAAACTCCAAATATATATAGTCTAACTAGATAATTTAAAAGATCAAAAATTTTGAAAGATCTCAACGATCCATTATCCTTGAGCCATATTCCATCGAGAATATTCACATAATGAATTCGTCACGTTCCGATGCAGCAATTGAGTCAAGTTGATAGTTTCGAAAATGAAACGAGCACCAGCAATTTTTGTCGCGACGTACAATTCGTCACTTCGAATGATAATAATTCGAAAAAATTGGTTTCGCGAAAAACCAGTTTCGAAACGAAATGCACATCCCAACTGCGCTTGATCCACGCGTTCCACCAGGATTGAAATTAATAAAAGGAGCGGCGCAACCGGATATAATAGCTTATGCGGGCAGAGCAGGCAGAAATTCGCATAATTGCCGCGCGTACACGTGAAATTTAATTAATTCCTCCTCGCGGCATTCAGGTTAATTATAAGCGATGGCATACCACGTCACGTTGGATCCGTAAATACGTTTTTGATTATTCTAGAAAACTTATTATTAACGCAGCTTTGAGTCCAAGTAAATGGAGCTTCCTCCTTTCCATTTGTAACCAAGAAGGATTTTAACGAGTAAGGATGGTCTGTTAGAAAAACTATTTTCTAACCATTTTCTTTTATTTATTTATCTTCTCATCTTGGAGTGCACTTACAGAAATCGAATTTATTTTTTTTTAAAAAGATTAATTTTATCGGGAATTGTCATAATAATAAATTGGAATTAGCGATGATTTTCTATCTTGAATAAAATTTATTTATTTTTTTTAATTTCATTTTTTTTTAGTGATATCAAATTATTTCAACGAAGTTCCAAATTATTAGAAGCTGGTTATTAGGATGTAACGCAATTTCCATTGGATATATATAATAATCAATTTCATTATTCGTAATATAATTATGATATTAATTCTCATTGAGAGTTGATTAAAAGTAACGATGATTCAGACAACAACGCGTAATGGAGAATATTAATATTTCGTGTATCGAGAACATCAGCTGCTTTGATTCGAGGAGTATCAATGAAGTTTGCATCCTCCTCTCCATTCTCTATTCAAATCTTTCTCGTTTATGGCCACGAACTTTTCCTTTTCGGTTAGTTTCCCTTTAGTATTTTTCCTTTACCCTCGAATAGAGGGTTATTAATGGCGGAAGTTGAGCCGACCAACTTATTTTCTATTCCTCGAGCTCTCCTCTACCTTGTCCTCTTTCACAGTATTTCCACAGCGCTCCACTCTTTTAACTTTTATCCTCGCAGAGAAATAGAATATGCGGTTTTTTGTTGCAGTAA
This sequence comes from Apis dorsata, assembly GCF_000469605.1. Lineage (NCBI taxonomy): Eukaryota > Metazoa > Arthropoda > Insecta > Hymenoptera > Apidae > Apis > Apis dorsata. Next base: position 1,983,279 of record NW_006263346.1, read on the forward strand.
CGAGGAATAACGAGTTGCATTGATATATTTGGTATTATATATTATAATCTTGGAAATAAGCCAATTTACATTTTTTTTTTTTTTTTTT
>NW_006263346.1:1983742-1986086 GCF_000469605.1 Apis dorsata
AGAGAAGAGAGTTCGAGAAAAAAAAATTTTTTTAATTTCGAATTTTCTCTTCACGAGTGTTCAAACATTCATGGCATAAAATTGACATTAATGTGTCGTGAAAATAATTAGATGTAAAAATTGTTGAAAAATCTTTTCGATAAAACTTGAACGAAACTTTAATTAACCATGTCCTAAGAAAAATTGACCGTGACATGTACGAAATTACGTCTCTGTCCATAAATAAAAATCAAATCATATCGATACCAATATTTTAAGCCAAAATTCGCAAAACTAAGTTTCTTCTCGCAAAATTAGAAGAAAAAATTACAAAAAAAAAAGAAAATCTTGAATGACTTCCCCAATATCAATTCCAATATCAAAAATCTTAAAGCAATAATTTTAACAACGATTTTAACATGGATGAGAATCAATTTCGTGACGGATAATCAATTCTCCCTCGAGGAATAGAACTTTTTTTGGGGGGACTTCTTTCTCGTTTCGACGTCCCTCTTATTTACGTCTCTCGCGACGAATGACCGATAATGAGAAGCCGTCTCGACGTTTAACGAGAAACCGCGAAAGAGAAAAGAAGAGATGAATGCTCTCGAGAGGGAACGAATGAGGAGCCGAGAAATGGGGAGGATTCGTTTGAAATCTTTGGGAGCAACTCGTTGGGGACTGCCTCCTTTTCACGTCGAAATCCCTGGCATTTTGGTGAGAACAGAATTTCGTGTATAATTTGCCTGTAATATATTTCTTTTCGTTTTTTCAAATCGTGTAAATATTATTTTCATACTCAATATCTCTCGCGAGATAAAATTGGTCGATGAAAATTGAATGAAAATCGACGTGGAAGTCGAATTCTGGAGGAAAAAGAGAGGAATTAAAGATTTAGGAATTCGTAATAAAAGTATGGATAATTTAAAATATTCTATTTTTTTTTCTAAAGTTTCTATCCGTTCGAACGAAATTAGCGTTCTCGTTGAAATTTGCGTAAATGGCAGGATTGGGTTAAAGGGGGAAGTCGAGATAGATTGATGATATGGAAGCACGAAGGTATTAAGTTTGTGTTATCTCGAAAGGGAAGCTTAATAATAGATCAAAGATGTTCAACAATAAATCGTTTATTCTATGGATAAGATTTTCTCTTACATCAACGTGTATAATCGATTATGAAAACATACAGATCACGTTCATTGTTGAAAAATAATTGAGATTTAATTGTTCCCCCTGTTTGAATAATTTGATCGATCATACGAAATTTAACGTTTCAAAGAAATTTACAAATTTATTTACAAATCGATCGACGTAAGAACATTCGTTTCTTATGGATAAGAATATTTCATATCGATAAAAATGATGTAAATATTCGTCTTGAATGAATAATCTTGATCGAAAATGTTTCAAGCTTGACGTTTCTAGCTTTCATAAAGATGATGTTTCGTTCATGATGTAATATTTTATGTATAAATTTGAACGAACACGCTTTATGAGAAATGAATGTGAAAATGTAAGGAAAATTTAATTTTTTTATAATACAGAAATATTACATTGTTCTGCACGAGAAATCATCCTTAATAATACTCTTTTCTTTAAGAGATATAGGAGAAAGAATATTCAAAAGACGCGAAGAAAAATAGAAATACTTTGTGATTATATAATGATTATTCAAGTTTGCGTTGAAAGATTCTTCGAATTTTAATTACTTTAAGGTTAAATTGAAGTAGAATACCCTCCAACGATCGGATAAAGGCGAACTTATTAACTTGTGCTTTTGCATTAAAAGAATGTTAAAAAAAAAAAAGAAAAAAAAAGGAAATAAAAATTCTTTGAATTAATTAATCTGTTACGTGTAGTCGAGTTCTCTTTTAACAATTTGATTGAACGAGCTCGAGCAAGTAATTTTCAACTTATATCAACTTTCTAATTCGTAATTTATTGAATAAAATGGTTTTCATAAGCGTATAAGATTATTGAAAGATAACACGATCGACTTCGAATTCAGATATAAAATGAAAACAAATGGAATAATGTAAATTTTAAAAATTTACAAATTTATAAGAGTGTATTCTCCAATTTCAATAAAATAAACAATCTTTTCGATAATTAATTACTTTAAGAAAAATCTTTCCACATAGAAACAGATCAAGATATTAAAATAAATCGTAAGGATATTCCTAAAAAGAAATCAAAATTTTTTAGACAAGTTAAACTTTTACTTTGAAAACGAAACAAATTAATTTTCAATTGCAAATTGAAAACCATTTCACAATCGTGATTTGAAAACGTTGTTTGAAACGAGTAAAAAATCTTGAAAAAGTGAATTGAAGTAAAAATAAAAAAAAAAAAAAAGAAAAAAAAA
>NW_006263346.1:1986298-1987313 GCF_000469605.1 Apis dorsata
TCCTTCCTAATGACTCTGTCAGTGCATGGGGTTGGATAAGTAGAATAGGATCAATCTTGGTCGAACAAGTGGAACACATTGGTGGCCCGTGAGACAAGTAGAATTAGATTGTCACCGGATGGACAAGTGGAACGAAGGCGTCCTTGTGGACACAAGTAGAACGGATCGACGCGTGACGAGTCAGTAGAATGACTCCCCGTGTGACCGGCCACGATTCGTAGACGCAATTGAATGGATAATTCCACATCGACGGAACGACGAATTCAATTCTCGAATCGAATGAATGAATATTGAAACTTGGCCAGTTAAAGGGGTAGCTTGATTAATTTAGCAAATTAAGGGAAACCCGCTGAGATTTCGCGAATCAACGAGAGGAAGCTAGTTCGCGATTTCTGTTAATTCATCGAATTAATTGGATTCAGATCAAATTTCATCGAAATCGAATCGTATTTACACGAATAGCCGTTTTCTCCCTATTGTGTTCATTCTGTGACAATAATGCGTGAATGGCGTAAATGGAGGTTGAATAATATACGTGTGAATAATATACGAATGTGAAATTATATATCGTTGTTATAATAATTTAGATATACCTGTAATAGAAATTTTCTAATAGAATATCGATTATTAATTGAAGAATAAATCTATTTGGTTTGATCGAATAAAATTTGTCAATAGATACTTTTGTATTCAAAAGCAATTTGAATTTTTATTTAGATTTATGAAGAAGGTATTTTCGTTCGAATAAGTTAATTAATTTAGTTTTTCTTCATTTTTTTTATTCTTGAATACATCCCGCATTCAGGTTACTTGTATCAAGTTACTTTGCTTTTTCCCAGTCTCTTTCGACTTTTCTTAGACTTCTTTTTTTCCAACCTTTCTTCCAAAGTTTCGCTTCCAGTCTTTATTACTTTCTTCCATTTTCTCAGAGCTTGGAACAACACTTGTAGCTTTCTTCTCTTATCAGTTAGCTTTTCGTATTATATCTTCTTTCTCCCCAATTTTTTTTTTTTTT
>NW_006263346.1:1987478-1991374 GCF_000469605.1 Apis dorsata
TACAGTACACGAAAAATCAGAAATCGTCAATGTAAATTATTAATTAAAAATGTTGCATTGATTCTTAAAATTAACTCTTGATAAGATTAATCATTTAATGAAGTAGAGCTTTCGATAAAATTTCCATCAAACAGATCAAGAAGAAAGATCTTTCCATTTTCCAAAATTCGTAATTGGTGTCTTCACTGATGATGAAAAAGCACAGAAAAAAAACTCGAACTCGCTCTAAAGTAGGACTTAGAATTCCTAAAAAAAAAAAAAAGAAAAAACGTGTCTCGAAACAATACTATCCAAGATAATTAGGTTAATTACGAGAGTGCAGGCTCGGTGCGTGTTACACCGTGACAAAGATGGTAATTATGACAGACGATTTGTGGCAAAAGACACGGCACCATCTATGACGATGTACACTTCAGGCGACACGTGTTCCAATTAAAGCGTAAACACGAGTTTATCAAGCTTTTCGGTTTCACCACCGTAAGCAAATCTTTTTTTATTCACCCTCCAGCTTTCCACCGCCCTGCCTCACTCATTCTTCTCGCATCCCCTTTTGTTCACACCTCGTTCCATTTTTTACGTTGATTCATGCGCGATCGCGTAAACAAATTATATCGATTCACGGAGAAAGACTTTTTTTGTACATATAAATAAAATTCTAGATAGGTCTCTTAAAGTTTATTTTCTCGCGTATTTTTATATAAGGAATATATTATTTTGTTTTGAAAATGTAATTAATTAGCGTAAGATTAATAATATTCGAGATCAAATAAGACTACGTATTTAGTTATAGAGATCTCCTTAAATAAAAAAATATGAAGATGTAAAAGAGTTTTTCTATATGTGCGTTTAATACAAGTATCGACAATACGCACATGCAGTTTGGATTTTATTGTATTTTTATGATTGTTTTTTTTTCGTTTATAAATAATAAAGATTCATTATTCTTCGATTTTTGTCGTAGCCTCGAATGTGTTGAGTTATTGAAAATTTAATCTCGACACGTTCATTTTATTTTGTACGTTCCATATTGATGTTTCATAAGATTTTTTTTTTATTTTTTGTTGAAACAAAGTTTAATATCCTTTTATAAGATATCGAATAGGGAATAGCATGAATATGAAATGAATTAATTAACGTTTTAAAATTTTTTTAAAATATCATATATCCCTCAGCTATTGTTTATCTTTCCACCTCATTCTTTTCGCATCCTTCAGTTTACACCTCGCTCCATTTTACGGATCATTCATGCGAGATCACGTAAACAAATTATCGATTCATCTCGTGGCGTTCCCAATTTCGCGCGAACGGTGATTCGATAACGAAACGTGAATAGTTAAAAATATTTATTGCTTTGACCGCTGAAAATTCTTTGATTTACTCGTTAAAAAGATTCGAGAGTGTTACTTGTGTTTAAATTGCGGAAATTTACGCAAATACATAAATAATAAATTTTATAGGAAACGGAAAATGAGATTTGCATAAAATTTTGGATTAATTTGGAGATAAAATTCACACGTGTTGTTGCATTTTTTTATAAAATTCTCTATCTTCACATAATTCAATGACTGGAATGTTGATAATGTTTATAATCCTATCGAGATTAAATTTACACGTGTCATTGCATCATGCAATTCCTTGTTTTATTTAAGATTTTTTTTAAAATAGGATAGAAATATTATGAAATATTGTTTATTTCATTTCTATATCATTTGTATACTTTATATTATTGTATATTCTATTTTATGTATAATATTGTATTAGACATTGATAAAAAATTTTATGTAACGTATATTAATATATATAAATTATGCATATTGATCTATTCTGCGCTATTTCATGATCTATGACGATTATTATAATTAATTCTGTTGCATAATAATATTAATTAATATCCATGAACACGTATAAAGGGTTAACTCTATCATTCGATTATTATAATTTCGGAAATAAATTTGCAAATTTATCGTAATATTATTTTTAATATTCGTTTATTTTCGATTAATTTCTCGTCAACTTTTAATTTTATTATTTATTACAGATTTCTCATTTTGCTTAAATATAACTATGTTTATTTGAGAATTCTTTTCATGTTTATCGTCAAAATAAAATAGAGGAATTTTAATAAATATTGCGAATTGATTAATCAATTTAAATTGTACATACAGTAAAGATAAATTTGAAATAAAATAAAAAGAAAAAAGAATATACGTATGTACGATCGAGATAATATGTAATTAATTTTCAGTTTATTCGAGACTTTTGTTTGCAAATTAAATTGTTTACATGCACGATATATTTACTTTTAATGACACTTGATGATTTATAATAAGAGCATGACAACAATATCGTAATTTTATTCAATTATGGAGATTGTTTTGATAATTTAATATTCTTTTTCGTAATCCATAAATAAAATTTCCTTTTAAAACAATTTACAATTTAAAATATATTGCAATCATTTAATAAAAAACTTCAAATTTTCTTCTTACGAATTCCTTCTTTTTATTGATTATAAAATCAAACTTCTTTTCTATCATCCTTTCTCGTACGTACAAAGTTACGAAAAAGCGAAAAATAAAAAATTTACACAGCTAATTTTCTTGTCAACAGTAATAATCAAAAGCAAAGATTACCAATTAATGCAAGAAAGAAAGAAGGAAATAAAGAAAGAAAAAATAAAAAAAGAAAACGAGAGACGATGGATAACGATGCGATAAAAAACATCAAACATACTCCTTCTGCAGAATTCGAAGTCCAGCTTTAACTCGCGGCGAGGATCAATATTCGGCAGCCCTCCAAAACCGTGAGCGAGTTTCTCTCCCTTTCTCCACCGTCTCTCCTCAACATACTCCCTCCCCTTTTCTTTTCTCTTGCCACGTAAATACTTGTGCTTCCCTTTTCCACGGTATTTTCTCGTCCGCCTTCAGCGGTTTGTCTTTCTCTTCGAATCTTATGCTTTATCTTTCTCTCCCTTTCCTTCTTTTCCCTTTCTTCTTAAGTACACTCTTCTTTCACAGATACTCCAACTTCGTTATACGTATGGAAATCATTTTTCCCCCCCCCTTTCTTTATTAATTTAATTTAATTTTTTCTTTCGTTATCTTTCCTCTTTCTTATTTTTGATCTTTTCTTTTCAATAAATTTCTGTTTTGTTGGAAATTTAGAGTTCGAATCTTGTAGCTCGTTTTTTATAACCTCGCAATTTACATATCAGTTTTCTGTCTGCTGTTTGCTGGATTTTTTCGATTATATTTTCCGTCTCTCTCTTTCTATTTCGTATCCAATTCACGTGGTTTTCCAAACTCCTCGTACACGGATCAAAGGGATTTCGCCCGTACATTTAACTACGTACGAGTTAACAGTCGTAACATTGAGATTTGTGAAGAGATGAAACAATTCAGCAGATTGAATAAAGGTGAAACGTATTCTTTTTCATTTTCTCGAGCTACACAATCCACCTTTACGATATCATAATTTTCACACATATTTAATTTTCATATATACATAACTTTCTTTTTCTTTTGTATATCTGTCTTTCTTTTTTCTTCAAATATCGCACATTAATCCTTTGCGCCATTCGTTAATTAAGGTCTTTTCTTTGTCTCCGTCCATTAGCCCCTTTTTCCCACATAGGAATATACATACATACATATTCCGCTATCTTCATTCAGGGAGAGCATCGTCTCCTCCGGCGGAAGTCGCGAAGGCTTGAAAGAGGCGACAGAAAAGGGCGGAGAAGTTCGTTCGTTCAACGAACCGACTACAAATTTTCATTCATCCCTTCGTCGCTGTCGACTTAACCCCTCCCTCCCTCCTTTCCTTTTCGATTCCTTTTAGGCTCGAAGGTAGAGCTTTTGTAGTGCAAAACAGCTCTCTCTCTCTCTCTCTCTCTCTCT
>NW_006263346.1:1991616-2010100 GCF_000469605.1 Apis dorsata
ACAATTCGTTTCGTTTCCCAATGCTTATATATCAATAGCTGTATATCAATCGAAACGATGATCGAATTTTCCTTTCGGTAAAGATTTGCGTTAATTAATTAATAACAGGAGAGGAAAACTTTATAAAAATTTTTGTTTTTCCATTCAGGTTTACAGTTTTCTGTATAAAATATCGCAGAAATTAAGAAAAAAACGTGAAAAACTTCGATAGGATTTGAACTCGGGACCCTTCGATTAGAAAATTGATGCTATACGTACCGAACCACGGTGACTTATTGATTTCTTTTGCATTTATTTCTTATTTAAAGTATATGGAAGTGATGATAATTACAATATCTTGTTTCAACATTCGTTTTCAATTAACTTCTTTCAGATATGATCTTTTAAGTTTAAATTGCATGAAAATTTTATTTTTTAAAAATTCTTTTATGATCCCTCGTTGAGATGGATTTAAGAATTTTATTTATCTCGAATAAATTTTTCTTCTCTGTAGAAAAAAGGTCACTTATTTTCTATGAAAAAATTCTTATAACATCTCTCTCCAAGATAAATTTTATACATTTCTCTCTTATATTTTTAATCGTTTCTAGTTAAGATAAACGTATATACGTATATATTCACGAAGATTTTCTTTTGGCATAAATATTTACGTATTTTATTCGTATTTTTATTTTTTTTCTCCGAGATATTACATAATCGTAGATTCAGTTCTCCATAGTATTTGTAAATATCTTTCTAAAATGAGTTTTATAATACGAATAATTACGATAAATAAGACTATGTTCTATGTTTTATGAAGAATTCCATAATGTTTCGCTTGGAACTTGGAAATCAATCAAAATAGAGGGTTGATTTATTCAGGTAGTCACTTTTTCACGTGATGCGCTCATAATATCTTGATTTATCATGTTTGATGGACACTGACGGGTCATCAATTCTTCAAGTAAATGGAATCGTTGGTTAATTCAAGTTGGTTGATAACAAGTGTACACGCGTTTGACTCTTCTATGATGGATTCTTTACAATGTGCTTTCTCATAGTGACTTGTTGTTTATGAAATAATTTAATTTTGATAGTATATTAATCTCATGATACATCGATAGATTTGAATAACAACTTGAAAATGCTGAAATACGAATATATTTCAATGTAATTAACATGAACGTTGTAATTATAAAAGAAAGTTGACATTTGTAAAAGCTTCCAAAAAGCTTTCTATGTGAATTAAATTAATATATAAAACTAAAATAAAAAAAGAATAAGTATATATTAAAAATATATAATTTTTTAATGTATAATAAAATTCATGATAAATTTATGAACAATTTATATACGTAAGTATGTTTAAAATTAATTTAATATATTCAATTAAATAAATCCAACACGAGACGTAAATTTTATTCATTTGTATTAACGTGAGAAACAAAGATACACATTTATCTGGAAAACAAATTTATGGACTCACGTATATTCATGTAAAATTTTCCATTTGTACACGTAATTAAAGTTTGTAGAGCAGTCATCTATAAATGATCTCTTTAATATTAGTTAGTGTTATTAACAACAACAAATTCTAATTTTGAAATTAGCACGCTGCTTCGAAACGCCGCAATATGTTACGTTTCCTCTAATTTTCCTTTGAATAAAAGTTCTCTTTGGCTTTCACCAGCTGTGCAAAACGATCAACAGCTACAACTGGACAGCAATTTCCCCTGCGCAAGAGGAAGTTGTTTATTGGAAACCAGAACAGATACAGAAATAACGAGGATAGAAGAATGAAATTTTCACGATAGACTTGGCTTGGGATGACTGCGGTTGGATTAAGATTTCAGTTCGTCTTGATCGATTTTCATTGCTCGAGTTATATTCGTCTCTCTTGAAGAAGATTGAACGGATATATATATATCGTTTTGAGAGATTGCAGGAATATGAATTATAGAAAAGATTGCGAATTTTTCAATGGATCGTGAAAAATTTTTTTGGCGATATTTTATTGCGAGATTAAATAAATTTATTATTTTTTTTTTTACGAATTATTATATTAATAGATATAATAATGTAATCGTATTTAATATAATATTTTAATATTTTATTTTTAATTTTATTTTTCGTTCCTTTTATATTAAAGAAATTATACACGACAAAATTCTCTTAAAATGGAAATAATAATATCGAGTAAACGAGAGATTATGTTTTTAAAATTAAATAATTATTCTATACATTGAAAGAATTTAACTTAAAACAATATAACTTTGCAAATTATGTTTTATTTTTGATGGATTATGAAAAGAATTTAGAAGAGAATATCATTTAAAACAAATTAAATCGAAATAAAATATTCAATAACCATTTGTAGAAAAATTTTCGTGAAATTACAAACTCGGCCAATATTTGAACTCAGAAGTGTTTTTCTTTTTTTTCTTTTTTTTTTGAAACTAATTTGCGAGATAAAATAAACACGGTTGATGTGTCGCGTTTCCTTGTATATAAATTCATAGGAATTTTAATAACAGGCGTTGTCGGAATATTTAATGTTCGGCGATATGATAATACTTTTGAAAAATAGCAGTTATTTCAACGAGATGCAAATAACGAGTTGGATAACGAGCGAGTAGAAAGATTGGATATTTATCGTTTAACGAATACGCGATAGAACAAATTAAAATTTTCACATATAAAACGTTTCGATTATTTAAACCGATAACAAATTGACGCGTAATATTAATTATAAGCTTATTAACTTGCACTGATTAATTATACGTAATTATCGAACTGCAAAATTTTAACGTAGCTAAAACATATTCAAATATACTTAAATTAATGTATACAAAATATACCATATTATGCTAAACATTATTTTTTTATAATACAAAATACAAAAAATATGAAATTAAATAAATTTATAACGTTTATATATTTTATATCACGACGACAGATCATTAAAATTGTTTCATCGAAATCCATTCGAAAAATAGAGGAAGCCATGCCATTAAAATCCTTTTTTGTTTTATTTCAATATTTCTATTGGTTGCTGAGATATAACGATTCAAATTTTTCTATAGCGCTTAACACGGAGCAGAAATTATGAATGATATCCACTGACCTATTCTTTCCTGGAAATACATACTATGTTTTTCCAGGAATCGCGTCTGTCGCTTGTCTGCAATTTGCGATAGGTCAGTGAGACGAGATGCGAGCGAGAGATTCGAGTAAGCGACAAGGATGAAGATAGTAAATGATTAAAAATTACCTTTCCCTTTACACGATGATATCTCGAGAACCGGAAGTCGTATCGAAATAATTCGAAAAGTGTTTCAAAGGGCAAGGTTCTGCGCTTCTATGATCACTCACTCGTTGTTTAAAAGTCATTATCTTCCGAGTTATAGCGGTTCAAAGTTTTCTTTGTTTTAATAGAATTGAATCGAGAGTAAAATAAATTACTCGATAGATATTTTTTTAAAAATATTGATTATAATGTTGTTATTATTAATATATATTAGAAGATCCTAAATTAATTGAAAAGTTATGTTAAGTCCTTTTTATATTCATTAATAATAAATATATTAATAATATATAATTAATTAATATATAATTATATTAATTATATATATTAATTAATATAATATATAATTAATTAACGATCCAGCTAAATTTAAAAATTCATTTCACAGAAATATATAAAAAGTTTTAAACTATAATTTTAGCATCAAGCTTAATACTTGATTGTGAAATATATGTATATTTTTAATATGATTTTTATTTTTCCCTTTTTTTTATATTTTATATTTTATTGTTCTTGATAACTATAATAGGAGAGAAAAGAAGAAAAAAAGAAGAGAAATATCTGAGCTTCGAATGGCATTTTTACCCTTCTTATTTCCAGATTTCGAGTCGGTGACCATTCGATAAGATCGTGAGGATGCAAATAGACTGGATCAATGGATCGATGGATGATACTTGCAGGGGTGAAAAGGAGGATCGACATCCCCCCTGTAGGAGAAGAATCAAGGATTTTCCTCCAAAGGATTGGAATCATGGGAGGGGGAATTCTACTGTATCTTGAAGTTCGTTTACTTTCATAATTTAAATGAAACAATTTTTCACACGATTCATTTATATTATGCGCAGTTTTTCAATGAAGTCTCTTTGTGGGAAGAGAGAATTGGAATACTTTCCAGAAATTGTACCGAGGAGCTTCCCTATATAAAAACGTTCCTTCTCCAAATGTAATTTGAATATAAATTTCACTGTGGAAGCAAAATGGAACTCCGTTTAGAAATTTTTCTTCATTGTATGGTATATCTATATTTGTACACTATACTCTGATAAAAGATATTATTATATATTCACAAAAAAATTCAATTTAGCTACCTACTTACATCTTTTTATCCATTCAACGTGTGCTTATTTTTTTTACAACTTTTTTAATCTCGAGTAATGAACTATAAATAAATTTTTTATTTTCCTAATGAACATTTTCCTTTTTTTTCTTTTTTGGAAAAATTACAATTACAATTACAATCTTATAAAAAAAAAGAAATTGTATATTGTGTATTATAATAAATATTAATTTATATATAACATAAAAAAATATTTGAGTAATTGCATAACAAAAATAACAATATTATGAAAAAGATATATTACTGTGAATATATATGTATATTTAAAGGATAAAAAGAAGTAAAAAAAAAAAAATGAATCACGAAAATATAATGATAAATGAGTGTCGATTAGAGTTTTGTCTTTCTCTATTTTATTCCTCACAATATCCCACTTTTAACTTTCGAATTAACGAGAGATTGTAAATGATGAACGAGCACAAAACACAGCGATCATGCATATCCAATTAACATTGTTATCGAGAATTTCTATGTTTTACATTCTAATTGCTTTCATACAATGTTCCATCCACGGAAGAAAATTACATCTGATGATTACTATAATCTTATGATCTGATGATTTATCATTCGAAGGAACGATACCTATTTTTTACACGTTAAGATCGAACTATTTCATATAAACATATTTTTTTCATGTATACTTAACTCTCATCATTTGGTACATCTACGATCGAAAAGTGGATTAGAAGAGAAAACATGGATGATTTATTGTACAAATGTTATGCAATTCTCTTGTGTATTTTTGTTTATCGTATTGCCTATTGAATTGAGAAAATTTGTTTTCATAAATCGTAAAAAAGTAATTCACGATATCTATTAATTTAATTATTAATTATTTTCAATAAGTCCTTGGCTAATTTGGTAATAGGTAACAGTTGCTGAGGAGATGCAAATCGTTCTCTTCGAAAATAATATTCACCGATGTTTCTCTAAATAATCATTTACAGTGGTTTGGAAGAAATCCAAATCGTTTCGTTTTTGGCATCAGATATAGTGCTGCCACTTTCACGTTTTACTTTCCATTTTCCACCGCAATGGAACATGACTTCATTCCAGCAATTTGTCATCGGCTCGTGATTTTATAAACTCGTCTTACGTCTAATGCCGATTCATTCACAGTGAAACTGTATTTTTCTGACAAATTACGATTGAATTTATAGACCGCCATTATGAATTTTTATTTATCGTTTATTGTTCGATAAATGACAGCACGAAGACGAAGTTGATTAAACATTTAAAATTTTGGAAAAATGGAAACCATTTTTGTTGTTATATTTTTTATTCTTACTTAATTAATATTGGAAATAGATGATTTTTAAAAAACTTATATAAATATACGTAGAATCTGAAAAATTTGAGACTACTGTGCTTGGAAGTGAGAAGGAATTTGTCTTTTTGTAACATGTAGAAAAATATAAAATAAAAAATTTAGAATATTGATTTCTGATATATTAGATACAAGTATGATTCGTATCGAAATGAATCGATATTTGTTAATTGAAGTTTTAGATAAAATTGGCAATTAAAGAAGTTAAAATTAGAATGAATTCAGGACAATTGCCATCTTCCTATAATCAAACATTCCAATGCAACTCGTTAACCTAGTTTCAATGCTCTGTTGAGAACGTTGAATCTTGTAAGTACAATCATGCAATCTGCCATTTTATTTTCAAAAAAAAAAAAAATAATGAAAAAGGGAGAGAAACGATGATTAAGTTAGATTAGATTCTGATATCAATTAAAAAAAAATATCTGTCATATTCATTGACGAATAATGTTCAATCATTCGATTTTATTGCGTTGTACAATAGTTGAAATAATAATGATAATAATAAAAAATAGGAAACAGAGCAATTGTAATATCAATAATTAAGAATTCAATGATAATCAATGTATTATATTTGATTATATAAATAAATCAAGTAAATGTGAAGTAAATATTTAATAAAATTAAGAAAACGATAAAAACTTCTAACAGATTAAAAGTTATACGAATAAAAAAATAAAAAGAACCATTCAGTTGAAACAAATTCAAATTGAACAAGCATTTCTCGTGCATTTATATATATTCTATGATACTTCTCCTTGCTAAAACGCTCTCAAATTCTCGTTTTAAACTTCCAATACACCCATCCTTCACGCTCTTTAAAACTTCTCTATTGTTTCTGAAATTCGCCATACACTGACCATCGTTAAGGGCACTCACTATCCCTTCATACACACACACACACACTCGTTATCCTCACTCACAACCACCGTGACACAGATGTGCACTTTCTAACTTTCTGTGGAGTGGTCACGTCTCGCTACTAACTTGTTTATTCCAGGAAAAACCTAATTCAATCACGAACAGTTAGAAAATGAAAAGTTATATTCTTTAATAATTACATTTTAAAAATATATACATTTAATTTCGTGCAAAATTACGCAAGATTTTTTTGCATTGCAAACTTTTTGATTTTTTTTTCTTTTTCATTTTGGACGATTAAATATCGAAGAGAAAAATTCTTTAATGAAGAGACATTAATTTTTTTGGTAATAGTAATAATCAGAAGTGAGAATATATCTCAAAGGAAAGAAATTTGATATTGAAGAGCACTTATGATACCCCTATTATATTTATTTAATTTTGCAATGATCTTATACATTCTAAAAATCATATAATTTCAAAATCATATGATTCTAAGAATCATTTTGTTTATATACCGTTCCAAGTTTAAAAATTCCGCTCTCAAACCTTTTTTTTCTTGTTCAACCAACGATTTGACAATTTCTAAATTCTGTTTGAATCGAATTCAAAGTTAAATTTATTAAAAGAAAAAAAAAATGAATTTCAACGAATCTTCCTCCTCCTTAAAAAAAAAAAAAGATAACATTAAATCTCATTTCTAGCCCTCAAGGGGAGCATAATAACATAGGGTTGTCGCGATCGATCGTCGCTCAAGCGTAGAAAAGTCGTTGTTTCAACCGGTTCGAATGATCTCGAATAACTGGCGATTATCCTTGAGAAGGGAGGATCGTTTCAATGTAATTTTCCACGGATCGATGGGTTCGAAAAAGAAGACGAAACCGACCGTAGTCGTAAAACATTCGAAAACTATCCACTCTCTTCTCCATCCTTCTATCGTGTCGTGTCGTGTCGACATTGTTTCTCTTCCCTCCCTTTTTTTCTCTCTTCTTTTCTCGTTTCACGAGAACGCCAATTTGACACGTTTGTACGAGATTTACATGAGATATCGAGCGTGCCACTTTCAGTGGTGTAAGTATTATGTAGCATAACGTCGACGACTGCAAATGTGACTGTGGTTTCGATTCATCGTGTTATCCGGCGAATGGTCGGACGATCGTAATCCCATTTGATCGAATATTTTATAAAAATTTGTTAGAGGAATTCAAAGTTGTTAAATCTTCTCTTCAATCGAATTATTAAAATTCTGAAATAAATTTTTCCATTGTTTCCATTGGAAAAGATGATGTTACATGGGATGCCCCAAATATTGTTTTTTTTTTAAAATAACATTTATTAAAATTGACAGAAAAATATTTTTTAGGATGAAAATCAATCTTCATATTTATGATTTATAATTTATATTTGTATTGTTATTTTAATTAGAATTGCACGCACAATGGGTATTATTAAACATGCTGAAACATTAAAGGAAAGATTAGAGATCGCGCGCGAAAATGTTAGAAAAAACAATAACACGACCTTCTCGATTTAATCGCGATATTTTGAGTATATTAAAAGCAACTAAACTTTTGCGAATTACAGGGGATTATCCGGGACGTTACACAGCGGTCGAGACAAAGGTATCATAGCCCGGTGTAAACGAAAGGTCATAAGTCACGAGAGTTTGTGGAACATTATGGTGAAAATTGCTTTTCATCTGCGTAGTAGCCGTTAAATTAATTCGTCCCTACGAAAATGTGGAGCACACACGTGTCAGAAACAATTGGCTGGAAAGAAAAGTTTCTTTTTTTAACCATTTCGAATTCGAATATCTTTCGTTCGATTTTTATTCCATTTTTTTTAATAAGTAGATTAAATTAATAAGTTGTAAAAGAAAAAAATAATACCTGTATATATATTGTCTCATAGAGGATCAGAATATATATATATACATATTCACTGGAATATACGTATCATATTTAAAAGGGTAGACCAGTAAGAAGACAATAAAGGAAAAGAGATACATTAAACAGTGGGATAAAAGTGATAGAAACGAGATTATAGATCTGGAAGTGACGCAAAGATGCGAAGAACAAGAGATGAAATCGTAGTCGTTGTTGGAAATAATGGAAAGAATGTATAAAAGCGTGGTATGTGTACTATGGAGGAATAAAATTCACTAGTGGGGGAAGTGAAGTGAATGATAAAAATGAATAAAACCTGAGATAAATCTTACCGTTATAAAGAGAAATGCAAGAGAAATTATATATATATACCCGTATATACCCGGTTTGAGATTGAAAAGTACCATGATAAGCGAAAATAATGAAAAAATAAAAACGAATTTATTTGAAAGTTGCTCGATAATTACTCTCTTTGTCGAATTACTCCATTCAGAAAATTATTATTAGACACTCTCAATACTAAAAAATATATCTATAGATCTATAGAACTCTCTATAATTTTACTTTCAAATTCTACCTTTATATTTCTAAGCCTTCGACTATATAAAGAAAGTTATTCTCAAAAATTATTTCACTTATATCACTTCACTCAAATTCACATTTTAAGTCACACACACACACACACACACACACACACACACACATACAACAAGGATGAAAATTTTTATTTCGATTTTCTCGAAAAGGAATTGATTATCTACTATACGATGTAAATTACTCAAGTTTCGTATATGAAACACGTTCCACGTACGAAGAATTCACAATACACTCGATATTAAACGTCTACATTCCTTCTCACTATTGTTGCTGTCACTCCGTCTCTCTGTTAACGCATCTTGCTTTGTTCCCCTTCCCCCCCTGTTTGAAAGTTGCCGGATGAAAGGAAAACAACATTCGCGGGTTATATCAACAGGCAGCCAGGTGAAATTAAATTGGACAGGCCGCGATTAATCGGGCTTCGTTTCCGCCTGTCTCGAGAGATTCAATCGTAACAATAATAGCGCCGCTTGGATTTCCTCGTACCAAAGAAACGAACTGCTCCACAGAGATAAGAGAGAAGAGGGCGACAACATCCCCTCTCGAAAATAGATCGTTACCTCCAGTTTCTCCTCATAATTTTTATTTGTCCTTGTAGTTATGCATTTTTTATACCGAAATAAAGATTATATTATTCGTAGAGTTTCACGCGTTTTTCATGATCTTAAATAAATATACAGTATGATTATTATACTATTGTAAATATTATACAATAAACAAAGTAGAAATGAATTTGTAAAGTCGAAATTTTTATTTGAAAATTAAAATTATGATTCGTGGGGATTGGATTATCCATATATAAAAATTCGAATTGAAACTTGATAGTAATAGTTACTTGATAGTTTCTTACAATGCAATAGTGTCTATGAAGTGCACGACCGCACCGTAATTGTATTTACGTGATGACACACTACACGACGAATCGAGTTAATTATAGAGGCAACAGGGGACCGAAGATTTTGACCAATGGATTGATCTCCGCTTCATTTGGACAGGAAATGGAATCTATCGTGGCCTCCTTTACCAACAGGAAATGGTACTGGTCAGCCCTCAATCAGAACCGGTAAAATTAGTCTGCATCCCTGCTCCACGTATCCTTTTTCACCCCTTTCTTTTCAACCCCCATTCGTTATTTTTGTCCGATCGCATCCACAGGATGCGTAGATTTCATTATCTTCGAAATTATGTATGATGGGAAGATAAGATTATTTTTTTGATCGAGAGATGAACAAAAGAATTTGTTTCAAATATATGGTTGTATTGTAAATTTGTATGATAATGGAACTTTATTATATTATTTTTTATTATTGATATACTGATAATATTTGTTTATGGTTATAAATTTTATTTCAATTTTCATAATTATGTGTGCAATCGTGTAATTCGTCCTAAAATTAATTTCCCGAGTATTTAACGTATGATATTTCATCATACTTTTCTTTATATTAAACAATTATACTATATATATAATTGTAGAATGTTGTAGAATGAAATAATAAATATAAATTGTTAAAAATTAATATCGAATTATTTGTCTTATTTATTATTCTAGATTTATATATACAATTTATAATTACAAATATGACAATTAATTATTACAATATAATATTTTTCTTTTTATTAAGCCAAAAGATAATCTCTTCTTTTAAATATTTTGTACCAACTATATATATATATAAGAGCAAAAAATAGCTAAACGAATGGGTACGTTGAAAGCGTTATCGGTGAGGCATAAGTGGTACCATTACCGCGACATCATTCAGAAGGATACGAATGCCGGCAGACTTTAAAACGTGTTTCAACCCTTTCGTCGTATCCGTTAACGAAGCTAGAAATAGTCGTTGCAATTAGAAGCATCGGGGCCTGCATTATCTCAAACTTACGCCACACTTGTCTCGCAAACGAGCTGCTGCCAGAGTAAATATCCCTTGCTGCTCGCAGACAGATTGACATCGCCGCATATGATCCATAATGCATATTCCGTAAGTACATGTATAAATCATGTATACATATTTATAGAATAGCATATACCGCGAAAGTTGAATTTTATATTTCAAGTTATCGAGATGTAATAATTTTAACCACATATTCGCTTCCTTTTTAACTCGGTATCGAAAAATACGTAATTCTTTTTCTACCATAAACATGATTCCATCCAAGAAAATATTCCTAATATTGATGATATATTTTTATACAAAACGACAACGAAATACTCAAAACGAATCTCGAACAATTCTATTCAACTTCTTTTTTTTTTTACGGAGAATACAAGAGCTTCTCATTGGAAAAATTATTCGAACAATAATCTTCTTTCTTTACATTTTCATAAAACAACAGCACAGAATCATCAATAATTTTGCTCGATCAAATTCGATAATTCGGTTAATCCGATTTACGGATTTCAATATGACCGCTCGAGTGTAAGTTTGTGCAAGTGCAAGTTCGAGGGATTCGGATTATTTCGACAAAATTATGAGAGGCGAAAAGTTTGTAATCGACGAGCAGGAAGAAAGAAACGGCCAGAATTTTGGAATTTCTATGGCAGCTATGGAAGCCATTCCAGTTCCATCCTCTTTACAATGGAAAGGGAGGACTTTTATTTCGAATATTTTTGTCTTAGACGAATTCTCGCGTCAGTGATTTAATGTGGAAAGTTTTTTTAAATTTACGCACCATTGGACAATTGTTTGAAAGGAAGAGAATTGATGAAATGAAAAAATAAGAGAGAGAAAAAGAGAAAAGAGACGAAGAAATTAAATAAATTTGTCTTCTCGTATAAATTTTTGTAATAATATTACTATTTTAATATATTAGAATTCCTTAGAAAATTCCTTACAAAATTCTCACAATCAAAATTTTTCACAAAAGCAACGAAATAATTATTTGGGAAAACGTGATCCTCGAAATTTCTTTCAACTCACGAAATAACACAAAATACAGACAAAATATAGAGAATATGATCTGAATAAGAATCAAACCACGTGGCTACTCGCTTCTAAATTTGTGAATGGAAAATTCCTCATAAATTGCTATCACCAATCTATCAGAGTCGTTAATTAAACGTTAAAAATGGGGAAAATGAACGAGCAAAAATTTTTATTTCTGTCGAAAGAGACGGAGATTGTTAATCCGACGTTTTTTTGTTTAGAAATATTTCTCGAAACAGGGAAATAATAGATTGCAAATATCATTTACAAGGATAGAAAGAAAGATAAATAAATGCATGACAAATGGGGGAAACACATTGGAGTACGAATGGAATAAGTCGTTGTTACTCATTATCATTTATTATTGTCGTTGGTAATAAATTGTGTGTATAAAGTAGATTTTCGTGTCGTGGGATACGCAATGTTTCTGCGATAACTAGCTGACAGTAATTAAATCATACGTTCCTTAATAGCATAGTCGACAAAGAAGATGTGAATTAATAACAAAAAGAAAAAGAAAGAAAATTAATTATTTGAGGAAAAAAAAAGAAGGAAGCAACCTTTCGGGAAAATTGGATTAAGATTAAAATTTATAAATTTATAATATTTTCATAAATGCTTTATATTTAAATTCTCTATATTTTCTGTATTAATATAATGGATTACTTTAAGTTATTTCAAGTTAAGTTAAGTTTTGCTGTAATAGAATTTAGGTTAAATTAAGCTTTGAATTTCTTTAAATCATATATGATAAAAGTGTTTTTACCTGACTGAATTATATTTGATTAATAATTTATATTATTATATGAATTTCATTCATAAAAGTTGTATAGATTTTATATTAATTTTAAAATATTGTCCAATTTATGTTTTGCCATACTTTTGCATATACATATTGGGAATTAAATAGAAAACAAACGTATACGTATCCGATAATTTAGTTAAACAACGTTTTTGATGAGTAATTCTCGAAACTAAGGGAATAAAGGGAACATGGGAAACAGGAACGTGAAACGACCAATGGTCAGGGAATTCGAGCTGGTTGATTCGAAAACCAGAAAGAAGATTACAGTGAAAGCCAGCAGAACCAAATGGAATGTAGACAGGATTAATTACATCATTAGATTTTACATCTGTGTACTGAGTATCGTATCACGATCGTTTGATTCATGATATAATAATTCATATATATAATAATATTTAAATTTCACTTACAATATTTCTGGAAAATTATATTAATCGAAAGGTAATTTTTCTTTTCTAACGAAGAGAATATAACATTTCTATAATTTATAATTAATAATAACTTCTTCATCTATCATATATACGTAACAAATGATGAAAAACAAAAACAAAAAAGATGAAACTTCAATTGCTTTAAAATTCCATATGTGCTTCTTCGATTTTAATTTTAAATAAGAATTTTTAAATAAAAATATCTCTCGAATCAGCGTCATAATTGTTTTATTACTTTATTTTATTAAATAATCTCGTACAGCCTTTCAACGAGACGAGACGTAAATCGAAACACCGTATCTTTACTGAGACGATTAGAATATAACCATTCGAGGCGAACAATGGCCGTCGAAATGTTTGCGAAATGTGTAACGTACACGGTCGTGTACCGACAAATGGGATTCGAGATCTGGAGGCACACACGGTTTATGTCACACACGGTGATGAGTGCAACGACTTCCACGTACAACCAGATGATTGAGTGGGTCAGATGCAAAGGTTGTGCCAGTGACGTTACGCTGAATATTGGATACGTTGTTGAAAAGCGAGATGCACAAAGTTGGTTGACAAAGGAACAGAGAAAGAGAGATCGATGCGTTTCGCGAAAAGTCGACATTTTGTCTTGTGAACAGGGACGAAATATTGATTCACTGCACATTTGTTTCTAGCTTTAAATTTCTGTAACATTTCTTTTCTGGATATATTCCAGAGAAAAATTATTGAAATGTTTAAATATAAGGGGGTGAAAATATTTGCAATTATATATAAAGAAAAATCGTATTCGTTATATATTAGAGAGTAAAAGATATTGCACTTCCAAATGTGGATTTTGTTATATAACTTTTCAGAGATTGAAGAAATTTAATAAAAAAATTTAATAAAGATCGTAGATTTTAGTTAGAATCGATAAACGATTCTATTGCATCGTATTAATATACATGTATCGCGGTTATTATTGGTATCGTAACAGAAAATATTTTATGTTTCGATCAGTAATACATATGGAGAAAACAAAAGCAATTTGTGAAACATTCCCCGAGGAAAGTGCACAATTAATGAACCGATATCTCTATACAACGATATTATATAGACGGTGTATTTTTTTTGTACTAGTTATACATGGATACATAAAATTTTAACGCATTTTATCAAATCGTAAAAGAGATGGAATATTTAATATTCCATTAATATTTTAATTTTTGAATGGAAATTTTATTCGTTTCTTTTTTTTATTTTTTCGATAAGCAATTAGATGAAATTGAGCTTTCTTTTAAACGACTATTTTAATAATAGGAAAAAGAAAAAGGAAGCAATTCTATTAGAGAAGTCGTGACTTGTTAGATGAAGATGTCGTTCTATTAATTAGAGAACCATCTAATGAAATTTAATTTGCAAGGATTCGCGGGAACGTGAAATTCATTTTATGTATAAAATCTGTACTAGAATTCCATGATTTTTTCTACTTCTTGATAATAAATAAATATTGAATTAATAGATAATATCTTTATGCAAATATATTTTTGATACATTTTTAAATATCTTCTTTTTACACGATTAAACTTTTTTTTAAAAGAATATTGTAGAAATTTGCAATAATTTCGCAACACACTCACGAAATTAAATATGAATTGAGATAGAAAAGAATCTCATTCCATTATTCAAATGTATTGATTCAAATTTCTACAGAATAAGAAACCATTCGATTCTTACATCACAATTTTCTCTACCTTTAAAAATTAAAAATCAACTCGTCGCATCATCGATAATATTGAAATATCACTCCACGATCCTTCTCCAAATTAAAAGTCGAGAATAATAATATTAAAAATTTCACTCCATTCCATCTTCCTCAATAGTTTATCGTGGAATTCGAGGCGAGAAATGATGATATCGCGATGAAATTTTTACGACACGACGTTATCTTTTGCAGCATATATTTTTCAAAGGAGGATCTAAATAAAATTGGACCTCGAAGTAATTGCGTAACCGTGTTTTCTTTAAATCGATAAAATTGACGCGACCTTTCCGAATTGATAGACTCGTTTGTGACGAGGGGTCAAACGACGAATTTTACACCTCTGTGACGGTACAATTTTTTTTCTATTCGATCGATATTCAACTGTTATCAGAAATAGAGACTCCGAGATTGATGTGCATATACAGATTTATCACTACGATCCTTGATATACAAATTTTTTTTTTAATTCGATTCAAGAAATATAGAAATTTCTGTATTTGTCATTAATTTTGGAGAAATATCGAATTGGATGGAATATCAATTTTTTTCAACGAGAATTAAAGAAAATTAATTAACAAAGAAAGGAACGATCAGAAAAATATTTATAAAAAGGTTTCATTAATCTTTTTTTCAGAAATGATAGCAGAAATTAATCTTTTTTATTGAAATGATAACAGAAAGTAGAAATCATGCAGTAAGAAATGATTAATATTAGATATTTTGACAAATATATACTGTATCTGTAAAAAATGTTTCTAATTGAATATTGAATTTATTATTTCATAATTTTCTATGTAAGTTAAGAAGACAAGGTATATTTTGTAATTTCTTAAGGTTTAGTATTTCAAAGATGTTTCTGCAACTTTATGAGTATAGTTAGTTTTAATCAAAGATTTAATGGCATTCCTTTCAAAGTTAATTTCGTAGAATATAACAATATTTATGAAAATTCTGTGAAGTTTACTTGTAATTTCGAAGTTTGAATTAAAGCAGTACCTGCTTAAAATTTTAATCAAAATCCATAATTAAATTTATAGAATATGAAAGCAAGAAAATTCTTATTCACTTTTACTTTCTTATTCTTATTATTTCACAAGTTCAAATTCTTTGAAGTTTTCATTATTCTTCGTTGTCATACTCATGATATCACTCTGCAGTTTTAATTTATAGGATAAGTATATTTTTCAATGGAACTTTAATCAAAATTTTAATTTTAATTATATTCAATAAATGCTTAAATGTTAATTAATTTAAATAGTCAAATATTACATCACAGCTAATCTAAAATAATTTAATTGTTCTTAGTAATTGATTCGATTGAAATTATATATTCGATGTGATATATGTTTCTTCTTAAGAAAATGGAAAATAATTTAATAAAAAAAGTTTCGTGTAAACATCATTCTGCACTACGCCTCAAACTTCGTAAAACGTAAAATCTATTATCTAAAATTTCCATTGAAGACCATTTATCCATTTACCCTTTTCACAATTCGAGGCTTTAACTTTGACAGTTATTGAAACTCGTACAAATTAGGAAGCTTCGATATTCCGCAAGAAAATGAATTACTATTTAAAAGAAAAATGAAAAAAAAAAAAAGGAAGAAGAAGAAGGAAACGTTTACGGATGCAAGATGCGCAAATTTAATTTTTTCTCCCTCGAGCGTTTTTCACGGGTGGAGAAAATCGATGCGTCCTCGATGTCACGAGTAATGTGACCTCGTTTTTCACCAGGAGAGATCATATGCATCGCTCAAAGACAAGTTTGGGAAACATTTCAACGGAGATGAAGATAAAAAGATATATGACAATTTATGAATTATTCAAATAATTATATATTATTTCAATTTCACTTTCGAATGTAATACAAAATAAAATTCAGATCTTTTCAAATAATACACGCTTTATTCGGTAATGAAAAATTACTTGATTGCAATTTTATTCATTTTTTAATTCTTGTAACTTCGCATTCTTTTTGTTAAATAACTGTTTACAAATTCGGTCAATCGAACAATTATAAAAATATTAAATCAATATTATAATTGATATTTCATCTTTCAATTCTCTTCAATTTATCTAAAATTTCAAAAATAAATAACTCGATCAATCGAACAGTTATAGAACACTTAAAAATCGATGTTAAATCAATTATATTTACAATTTTATATATCAATATTTCATTTATCAATTTTTAACAATTCAATTTTTCAAATTCAGTGGAAATCTATCATAGCTCAATGCAATTATAGTTTTTAAAAATCCACATACGATATTACAATTTTATCGTAATTTCATTTTTCCTTCAAACTTCCCTTTTTTTCATTCAATAAAAATTTAACTAATCAAACAATCATATCGTTTAAAAATCGATAAACACGAAATATTAAATTCATTGTTCTCTGCAACTTCTCTCTGTCCAAATTCGAAAAAATCGAAAAATAAAAATTTCATCTTAGATATGACCTTTGTCAATAATGTCAAATGTTGCGACCTTGTAACACCAAAGGAAAGATTGTTGAGATAAATTACCGCGTGTTTCCAAAAAACTTTTACATCTTTGCGGGTTTTGCACGTAGAACCGGAAACCGCTTTGACCTGCGCGCTTTTCACCGTGTCCTATGAAAGCTCGTTCGCCGATGCCTAATAGCACCACGAGCTTTTAACATTTCGTAAGCTCTATCTTTCTCATACACATCGTGCTTTTTAAAAGAAGGAAAAAAGATATATAGACGTATTGCACATTGTTAAGGTGAACGATCGTGAATATAACGACACTTGTGAGAAACTTGTAACTTTCTATAGAGAGGAATGGGAATATAGAGACGCATTATATAATATTTAAACAGAAAGTTGACATAGATGGATAGTACATTTATTTTTTAATGTAAAGATGGATTTATTAATCTCCTTTATCTTGGAATATATCACTTCAATTAATTTTTCTTTATTGTTTTGGATTTTTTTCGATATTGGAAATAAATTGGAAAGATACTTGGTTTTAATTTAAAAAATTAACGGACAGATTTTAAAATAATTCCACTGTTTTTTGTGAAAAATTTTCCATCGAAAATAATATTTAAATTCAAAGCAGAGAAGAAGAAGAAAACAAAAAAATGAAAGTTTAAAAATTAATAGCTTTCTTTCGTAACTTTCAACTATTAAGACGAATCCTTTCGATAAAACGAAGATCTACGTTTCTTCAAATCTAGATTACAACTTTTTTAATCTCTTTATACCTAAGATCGAAATCGTTTAAAAGTGTTTATCATTTCGAAATAGCTAACATCGATCCACGAAAGAAAGAAATAAAAGAAAATTCTCTCTTTCTCTTCCTTTGTCGCGATTCCCTTTTTGAACTCGAAAAAATCGTAGGATTCAGCCTCGCAAAACTTTTTCGCGTCGCGCGGAAAAATGAGAGTTTTCCTTTTCGAGATGTTCCTTCAAGCGTAATCGTACTTTTCTCCAAGCGGCCACAAACTCGGATGGAAAGAAGAAGGTGGGGTTTTTTTTTT
>NW_006263346.1:2010266-2015038 GCF_000469605.1 Apis dorsata
TTTTTTCCTTCCTTGTCCAATCAATGTTATCGTTCATTTTGATGGAAATAGGACAAATTTTCTTTTCTTTTCTTTTCTTTTTTTTTTCGACTTTCCTTTTTAGAAAGAAAGAAAAGAGATTTTCATGAGAGACGTTTTATCTGAATATATTTGCGAATATTGTTGATAAATATATATTAACTATTGAATAATTCTCGTTCAATTTTAATACTTTGAACATCGAAGAATACAAAAATTATAATGGATGTTTATGCACGTGATAATTTTTATTACGTTCAATCGTTGCTTTGTTGAACAAAGAAAATTTTAAATATCACGTATAAACTGGCTAATTTATTATTCTAAGAAATTAAATAATTCGAACAATAATAACTGACATTTAAATATAAAATAATAATCAATATTCATTTTTAATCTAAAATAGTAGAAGAAGAAGAATTCTTCAAAAAAATTGCATAAGAAGTAATTCAAAAGTGATCGTAATTCATCTAAACCTAATAAAAAAACAATTCTGATTAATCTCGTCAAAAAATCGTAAATGGATCTTGGATTTAAAATTAATTTCAAAAAATTCGAAAAACACTTTCGTTTATCTTCCAAATCTACATCGAAAATTAATTTCAAGAAAAAAAAGATAAGCGAAATCCGAATTAAAATTAGTGACGAATATCCATTGTTTTTTTTTTTTTTTCTCGAGAAAACGATCCTAAAGGATCAAATGAGAATTCGTATTCAATGCTCGTATACCCAATTACAGAGCGAACCCCTAAATTTATCGAGACATCGAGGGGGGTTTATCCACTTAAACAGTCGTCGGCGAATGCGAATGCTCGTGGGAAGATCGATGCGAAAGTGGCGGTGGTGCCTCGTGAAATGTGCGATGGCCTGTAAACCGTGCAAAAGCGCAACGTGCAGGGGTTCCTTGATGATTGCCTCACCCGCACAAAGAGAAATCGCGTCAGGGCATCTCTACTTGTGTGCACTCTTAATCTCGCCTTGTAATTCTTCGCCTTTTCGGACGAACCTGAACGTTTTTCCATTCGAGACAGAGGAATTCGACAACAAAATATTGCGTTAATTGTCGTTTGTCGGAAAATTTTTCAAATTTCGAGTTGCGAATGCAATTTTTCTTTTCTTGTCAACGATTTTCTTACTCGTTTGAAATTAATATCTACTTTGAGATTTGGAATGAGATAGCAGTGGAATGGTAAAAAGTAATCTCTTTGAAATGCTAAATTTTTGAAGTAAAAGAAAAAAAGAAAAAAAATCTTATGGAATATTAATAATTCCATTATGCCATTATTATTCAATTGTGTGTTTTTGAGTATTTTTAGATACCATTTATATTACTGTATTATGTTTTAAAAAGATATAAGAAAAAGAATAATAATATATTGTATTCTTCAAAATAAGCATGCTAATACAAATAAATGTGAAATTTGTATAATATATAAGAAGAAAGTTAAGAAAAAAAATTAAAAACGAGCAAGTATAAAATTTACAAAATGTGCAATGATTGATTGGATCTGATGATGAGTATTAGGATTAGAAATTGTTTATTACTTATTATTAATTCAGAATTAATTCTAAACTGATATCAATTTGATAATTTTACTTTGAAAAGAAACAAATTCTTTTTAAATTCTTTTAAAATTGATTTCAAAGTATATTAATATTTATTAATATATATTAATATTTATTAATTTGAATTATTCTTTTTTTGATTGTTAATCCACATGCAACAGGGATAAATAACAAATAAGACTGAAACTCCATGCAACTTGTCATCTAGCTTTTGTTACAGCTTAAGGAGAATTGTGGGCCGTTCCTTGTTAATGTTCCAAGCTCTTGTTACATGATCGCTTTACGAGACTATTTCCCTTGACATTTGTTATTTGCTTTCAAGAAATCTCGTAAATTGTTGTAGGATTACGATTCTTGACTATGATGGGAAAACTTTGAGATAATATACTTTCATTCTTTGAGTTATTGTTGGTTGGACAGTTGTTCGAGCAAGTTGTTGAATAATTTAAATTATACTTTATAATCCTTCGTCACATTCCATCCATATTTTATATCTCTAATTACTTAGATCTTTACCCGTTTATGGAAAATTTAAAAACAATGTAACACGTGTTGCATGCAAAAAAATACATAAAATATACAAAGCAGAACGCGTATGACATTTAGAAAATTAAACAGAGACTTTTTTATTTTCATTTCCAGTTTTCTTCGTGTTCATACAAATTTTAATTCCTGCCAACATTTACCAATCTACACGTGTATGAATTTTCAACTTACAATTATTCCAAAAATTAAGAAACAAATTTTACTTTTTACTTTATATCACAATAAAAAAAAATAACAACAAAACAAATAATAAAATAAATTTAAAAAAATTCTCTTTCATGAAGAATCATCGAAGCGAAAGATATTCTTTCATTTCTACCCGAGTTGCAATATTTTATGTTAACGATCATGATCCTCGACCCTTTAATTCCCTTCCCAAGATGAATGGTGAAATCATCAATTGACCGACTTCCGGTAAATCGAAGCTGTTGCACGGATCACCTGCGACACAGATTTCCCTGGATAATTGTTCACGATAGATCGTAGGTGCAATATAACGCACAATACCGGAACAATCGCGAGCACAGGTTGATCCGAAGATCGTGCGCTTTGTATTCGTGGGATCAGTTTGCTCCATGGACGCAAGGGAGGTTCAAATTTCGGCCGAGCGATAATTAATGATTGATAATGCGTTAATCGGCGATTACCGTGACGCTCTAATGGGATTGGGCAATAAAGTAAGATTTGAGATGGGAGAACCGTTGTCAGAGATTTGTGGGTGATGGGGATGGATGATTCCGATGGTCGAAATTAAGATAAAAATGGTTAATGTTCCTTTTTTGATTTAGTGATTTTAAATGAAAAATTGAAGAGAAAACGATTGGAAGATGAATTTGTGAAAAAATTTTTTATAGAGGATTATTTCTATGTTATATTTCGATATTATAATTACTGTTTTAATAAAAATGGATAGAAGATGGATTTTGTTTTATGTATATTTCCATTATCTCTTTTAATACTAATTTCAATTGTGTATATAATAGAGAATAAATATCGATGAAAATAGATATCAAAGCATATTTAATTCAGAATGCAGAAAATGAATCTTTAAAAATTAATTAAAATTTCTTTTTATAATGATGGATTGCACGTGATAATTTTAAAAAAAAAAAGTAATTAATTTCCTTTGATCAAAAAATCAAAAGAATAATCAAAAATTTTTTACAAGATTATTTCTATTAATAATAATAATAATAATTTTTATATAATTTTATTCATAATGAAATCGCTAGAAATTCGTTCCCTAATAAAATAAATAAATAAATAAAATAAACGCAAATTAAACTTAAGACAAATCAGATGACGATACAATTTTTTGAAAATTCCATAAATTTTTATTTTCCAGCGTCTCCCTTTAATAAGTGGCCATTACTGTTCCACCACTTTCAACAGATTCATCCATTTGTTCCATCAGTGCACTCTCAAACTAAGAGATCTCTGACCTCGGCGAAACACTTCAACCCCCTATTCAGACCGCTATTAAGGATGTAAACGGCCTTTTAAAGCAGCCCCTTGCAGAGTCGGAACGCGGCCATTAATTTTGTTAAAAATAAAACCGCCTAAGTGCTATGATAACTATAACAGCTGGAGACTAATTAGTGCAACCCTGATGCTCTACCGGAACTCGAAAATCCTCGCCTCGGCAGAAACTTTCGAGACTTGCACTTGCAAATTATTTTTCTTTTCTATTTTCCTTAAAGAAATGGAATCGTTAAAAACTAAAAGAAGAAAATTATTTCTATCTTCATAATTTTTCGAAGAATAAAGATTCTTTTAGAACCTTTAATTACTTTTGCTCGAAGAATGGAATTTTATTATTATAAATCAGGAGCAAATTATGTAGGTTATTTCTTTTCTTTCTTTTTTTCTTTTCTCTTTGAAAAATAAAAATACTCGAGGGTTAAGAAAGTTATCTATAATCAATTTTAGTTAAATTTATTACATATTAATGGAATTTATTATCAAGGGTTTTTTCATGTTTTAAAAATTAAAAAGTTTCTTTACGTTTCTATACGTGATGAAGATATTTTATATATTTATTATTTTATTCTCCTAAAATTGAAAAACCAAGCTTTAAAGTTCCATGGAAACCACTTTACAAGTTTCCTACAATTTTAAGATTTAATCTCGACAAGAGTATCGAGTTTCCATTATCTTGCGAAAACATGTGCAATTCTTTTTCCCCCGCGCAAGTTTATTTTGTTCCAAACTTCACGGTCTTTCCTAAAATCAAAACTTTTTCATTCGAATTCTATTTATTGAAAATTCTTAACACTCACTTATATTTACATTCCTCTCTTAAAAATTCCTTTACAAGTTAGAAGTTAAAATTGTCAATCAATTCAAGAGAACCTTGGCTACTCTTGTGCTCCGCACGCGACACAAAAATTAAAAAAAAGAAAAATAAATAAACAAATAAAATAGCATCAGTTTTACCAGGAAGTGTCTAATGTGCAGTCGCATTAAAAAGACATTAGAAGATCTAGGCTCTCGAATAGCTAGGGATCGCGTCACAGGAATAAATTTGCTCGTGACTTCCAATGAATGTACATCGAGGGTGCTTCATCGATTCTTCTTCTTCCGCTTGTTCTCTTACCATGGTGAAGCAAAAGTTTTCATCTTTTTTTTTTTTTTTTTTTTTT
>NW_006263346.1:2015235-2024897 GCF_000469605.1 Apis dorsata
CGTGAGAGACGAAGTCGAGACCTCTTCACCGGTTGATATAAAATAATCTCGACCAACGCGAGGCTATGCGCACCCACTTCGCCACGATGACAAGAATGGCTAGAGTAGTCACCACTCCCTCTGTATGGCGCACCTCCATGGATAGAAAGCTCGATGGCGAACGAGGGAATCATCCCAAAGAACCGAAACTTGCACGAACTAAACTTAACTTCGAATGAATTTAACCAGAAGCATTTATTTATTTTTCAGATTTTATGAATTATGGATAAGTGATAAGTGCAGGGCGAGTGATTTCAATGTTGGCATACTGTATAATTTTACAAATGTAAATGTAAATTTTAACTCAATTATAAGAGTGCAGCATTAGTTTTTATGACAGAATGGTTAAAAGTCTAGATATCTCTTTTTATCTTCTGTAATTATATATTTAATGTAATTATATATTTTTTATATAATCCATCTTTTCTCTCATTATATCTCGACACGATGATACTGTTAAATTAAGCAAAGCATCATTCACAAAAATATTGCTTAGGAAATGTTCTTCCATGGTCTTCATCCAGAAAAATTCAATGGGTGATAATATAAAATCTCGATGTGACAATTCCCTCGTGAAGCATTTTGGAAAGGATTTTTCGATTTTTTATTATTAAGTTTTGTTTTCTCTTGATATTTCATAAATCGAAGAAATTGAGAAAAATTGTGATTTCAAAAGAACTGTTTTTCATACGTGTTTTTCCTCATAATTTAGAATGACTTTGACGTGGAAAAAATCAATGCACAATGCCGAGATGCATGGCAAACAAGGCCTTTTTGTTTGAAATTTTAACAAAGTTTGGTAAAAATTGAAAGAATGCCTTTATTTATTTAATTTTCAATTTGATTGTGAAAAATATTCATATTGTTGAGGATAAGAAAATATAAGATATTAAAATTTATGAGATGCAAGTATATAACGCGATAAAATTCGAATGTTGAGTCAGTTATCCTTGAAGTTTCTTCTTGCAGTAGGCTGAAAAATATAGCAGAATAATGCGATTATTACGAGGGATAAGGTGGAACCTTTCGTTTTAAATATATCGTCGCAGCTGTTGCAGGATCTTCTTTTTCCTCGAGGAACTTCTTGTGTAATAAATTTGATTCGCTACAAATCTCTTTTTTCCCCCCCTCTCTTCTCGTATATTTCATGATTTATTATATTCATTAAAACATCGAATAAAAAAAATTTTTTAAAATGATTATTCCAAACTTTTTGTCAATTATTACTTTTAAAAATAATAAATATTATATTATTCAGATCGATAATTAGTTTTATTTTGTTATTGAGCATGAATATCTAAAAACATTCGAATCTTATTGATGGATAATTATCTGATTAAATATTAATAATAATTGGTTATTTAATTTTTACATTTTCTATTTCCTTCGTCGCTTTTTTATTTCAAGTCGAAGATTCTTTATGAATATTTCCTTGATATAATTTTAAAGTCGAAAGTTTTTATAATATTATCATTTATTTATATTCTATTGATAACAATTGCAAATAAATTACGAAAATCCTTTAAGCTCGATGAAATTAATCGGCAGATCATGTATATTTAATTAATTTTAAAGCTTGATATTGGAAATTGCAAGATAAATATAAAGATATTTTGTTCAAATCGGTTTTGCAATATAAATTATCACTATTTTCATTTCGCTTATATTCGCTAATTCTATGAAAATACGACTGTATTAAATTTCTCTTGTCATTTTGAATAAATCATTGTAATTATCTCGTCTTTTTAAATATAGATTGTTTCTGAATCTGTATCAAAGCTATTTGTATATGTTTTTTTAACAGATTTTTTTATTAAATTTTTTTTCTGTTGAAAGAGGTTTGGATAGGATAATTCTTCTGTATTATTAGAAATATTTAAAGTATATTCTTGATCTAAATCCGAGATTACTAAACACTCTGGTCGTCATGAGAATTTATTGTATATTTAAAATATTCAATAATACAGTCTAGTGGATATCAACGACCTGGTCGATAGTACTTAAATAATACTTAATATATTTCTGATCCTCTTGAATGCTTCTGGAATATCTGAGTACTTGCTTTTAACTGTTCCATTTCTTTTTAGGCCAATATTGATTTGTTATAACGTTTATTCCTTTTCTTATTCTTCTTGTTCTTTTATTCAAGTACTTATTGTTGAAACAGTACGATTTATTTTCATTCTTTGACACTATTCTTATTATTTGCTATGATATTTATATTTTATTTTTGACAAATTATTAGTTATTCTGAATCGAATAATAAATTACAAATATACATATATATTTTTATTAATTAATATCATATACTACTCGTCATGTTCACTGTTTCTTTTTCTTAAAATAAATAATTCAAATTTATGAATTATACTTTATCTTGCAACTTATTCAATCATTTGTTCATTTTACTTTGTTATTTATTAAAATTTTCTTTTTCCTAGAAACACAACAATTTTTTATTTATAATCAAAGTATTTGGATTGAATTAAGATTAAGTTCATTCATCAATGACACTATCACTATATTCTTATAACTTTTAATTTTTTTTATTTTCTTCCATTTTTCTTAATCTCAAATGATTAATTGTCCTATATCTTTTTCTATATTTCTTAATATTTTTCTTTAAACTTTTCCCTTCGTATTCTTTTATATATTTTTTTATTTTCCAAGTTTCTAAAACTGCACATATAACATTCAAATTCGTTATAATCTCTCAATTTTTTCTTTTCGTTATTTTCTCCAATCTTTGTGTTGATTGTTATCTTTCATTTCTTAATTCTGTTTTATTTAAAATTAATAATTTAATAAACCATAAAAAGTAAATGGATTATAAACATTGGTTAAGATAATAAAAATTCTTTCATATCCGAAACTTAATCTGTCAGATTATTTATTTGTCATATTGAACATATAACTAATCCATAATGTATGGTGAAAAACCATACATGAAAATATATGAAAAATGGAAAATATTTTTGCAATGATTCTTTTTCTCTTTTCTCCAAAAAAAAAGATACATTCATCAATAATTTATATTTAATTTTACAATAATACATGATTCATTCGTTTATTATAAAAGCTTGCAAAAAGAACTTTCTGTTTATTCAAGTTTAAATATTTTCTTTTACTTCTTTTTAAATATTCAACTTTCTTCCTCTTCTTCTTCCTCTTCTTCATTTTGAGTTGTATACTTCTTTTACTCATCGTGCGGAAATTTCTTTTCTTAACTTCTCTCGAGATACATGTCACCCACACACACACAATTTTATTTCTTATATCTTCTTTCCCCATTCTCTTCTTTATCTCTCTCTTTTTATTTCGAAACGTTTCCTCTTCCTGCCGTGCAACCATGGATGTCTTCATCACGAACAAATTCCAATTCTGCAAAGGAGAGGACGAAGGGACACCAACTGAATTCGAATTCCCGACCATTCGACCAATAATTTCTCGTTGCTATTTGTTCCAAATTAAACAAACGATTTCTACACACCCAGCTGCGACATTTCATTTTCTTTCTCATCTTGTATCAGATAAACTCTTCCACTTGATAATATATATTTTTCCTTACTTTCCTTTTTTGTCACGTACGCAACTTCCCTTAATTTCATTCTTCCATCCTTTTTCATGATAATAATGATAATAAGATAAGTCTTTGAAGAATCGATGAAGAAATATAAGTTAATAGCAACTTCCGTTAATTTTCTTTTATCCTTCTTTTTTCACGGTGCTTATAGATCTCTATGCTGGATGAATCTATGAGGAATCGATGAAATATATTGAGTTACTTATCCATTTATTCTTATGAGCAACAATAGAAATTTGGTAAATCAAATATCCAAGAAAATATCATTATATCAATAATTTTTCTATCTCTTTTATATTCTTTTATCCACTGTATCTTTTATTGAGCTTCCTTCCACGCAATTTCCGTAAATTTTGTTATAAAGATGTCGGCAAGACAACTTTTCGAGAGTAGTTTCGATGATATTCCATAGAAGATCGACGCGTGTACACACAAACAGAGCTGTGCTGGCACAGAATTCGAATTAACGCGTTGTGGGATGGAGGGAAGATTACATCCTCTTGGGTACATTGTTTCTAATTTGTTTCCTTTGTTGCTGTTATTAAAGAGACGTCCCGTTATTAGAGATCGTCCCTAATAAGTGGGCGATAGTTATCCACTTGCATTCGTGACGTAGTGGGCGAGCAAGTTTGGGTGAATTTATCGGTGACATTAA
The DNA here is from genome assembly GCF_000469605.1 of Apis dorsata. Taxonomy (NCBI): domain Eukaryota; kingdom Metazoa; phylum Arthropoda; class Insecta; order Hymenoptera; family Apidae; genus Apis; species Apis dorsata. The sequence goes on from NW_006263346.1 coordinate 2,019,513, forward strand.
CGGAGACGCGAATGAATTACTAGTTAGCTTCGAATAAATGGTACACGACGTGGAAGAACGTTTCTCGATTTCAATTTTTTTGATTTGTTGAGATGTAACTGGCAGAGAGCTTTCATTTATTAATCTCATCTAATTGAAAAATCTCAATCTCCTTTTAACACTTTATTCATCTCAAATATATGAAATATATATAACAAGAAGTTGAATAATCTTCATTTTCTTATTCTTCACAGAGATCAGTGGTGCATCATTAAAAATCTTTCATCATGAAAAAGCAATGATTATCGTTCGTCTCGTTATTCTTTTCTTTTTTTTTTTTTCACCTCAGAATTCATAAATTCTCGAACGAAATCACGAGTGTCGCGTTCGAGGAAAGAATTCATCTCGAAAGAAAATCGATGACAAAGGAGATCGTGTACACGCTTATTACACACAAGCAGAAAAATAAAACATTACACCACAGGAATCGCGTAGTCGATGCACGCGAGCGTTCCAACCCCTCGTCAAGCTAATAGGGCGTTCGCGCCACGCCCGCATAAGTGTCGCGTCTCGCCACGAGGAAGTCGAATTTATAGCCATTTCGTGGCATCCTCGAATAAGTAATCACTTTCGAACTGATTATTCGAATGATTCATTTCGATTGCTTGAAACGGAATAGCGTTGCTCCGTTATGTGTATATTATGAGATGAAAATCGCATCGTAGGAATTCAGAGTTGATTCTTGATGATTCTTGGAAATATTTTAAATCGATTAATAATCTCGTTTCTTCTTCCTTTTCGAGTGTAGAAATGGTACGAGGATGGTGTAGATAGAAGATTATTTTTACGTGTGCAATGAATTTTGATCGAATTAATATTGTTTCTTCTTTTCTCGTTCGAATCGTAAGAAATTCGAGAAGAGGAATTGAATATTTGAATAAGAGAAGTTGAATACGTCGATGCGACTTTGTATTCTGATTCCTTCTTCCGGCTTGAAGGGAAGAATCAATATCCTGAATCTTCGTTGTAAGTCGAAGTAAACTTCTGTAAACTGGATCTCTGTTTCGCATTTACTGCAATCCCACGTATTACGTTTCGGTTATCCCCATCCTTTAATTTGCATCGGGATATCAAGATTCTGTAATTGGAGCTCGTACATTGGATCAAAATTTTCATGATGTTCATGATCGAATAATTGCAAAAATTCGAAATTTCTTAAGAAATAAAATAAAAAGAAATCTGAAAAATCTCCTCGATCATTCGATTCATTCATAATTCATATAGAATATTTTTAAAAAATTAAACTAATTATTCATTCATTCTACGTTTAAATATCACTTCTTAAATAAAATTTTAAATGTTCGCGTGTTACGATCTTAAAAATAATTAATTATTAATACGAATACTTAAAATCTAAAAATATTAAAAAAAGAATCTAATTATTCATTGAATCGAAACAAATATTGAAATTACTTTGAATTCTTCGTTTGCACGTAGTGATAGAAGATACACAAGATACATAGCGTGGAATAACCGAAGCTTTGTTTCTCGTTAACGCATTTAAACCACCTGAAATTTCGATCGGAATTTCAATTTCTCCTCGAGCTTAATGACACGATCTCTCCCCCGCGAACGAGGATACGAATGAACGGATGTAAAAATTCATCTCATCACGATCACCACTTCGTGTGATGATAATAAAAAGAACAAACTCTGATCCTTTCGAATCGTGAGCGTAAAATGAACGCGTCTTTGTTGATACGAACTTGTTAACTGTTGTCACGTTGCGTCACCCCGATAACCGTTTCGAATAACGTCGAGCCAGAGGCAATTTTATCGGCATTTTTACGTCGCACGAGTCTCAAAGTAAAACACGATTTTAATGAAATTTCGCGCTTCGGGATATTAAACCCGGAATATCACGGTTTCGCTATTCAATTGTTGCGTCGCATTTCGATTCTCGATTATTATGCGCGTATTATGCGTATTTTATAAGTGGAAATGCGGACGTTTATGGATTCATCGAAAAATTTAAACGCGCGAATATGAATATGAAAGGAGAGAATATCGATTAATGATTTTTTAAGGATAAAATAAATTTCTGCTCAAGTTTTAAAACAAGTTTTTTGAAAATTTTTAATAACGCATAAGCATCCGCTATGTCTAATTATTCATAAGATTCATAATTCATAAATCGTTCCATTTTATTAACATACATATTTATGTCGCAGAAACACAGTTAATTTCCTTATAATATCTTATAATACCACGTATTTTATACGATCGCTACAATCTTTCTATATTTAACGCGACTTGGCCACTCAGTTTTGCAGATAAATTATCTCATTATCGCTCGCCAACGATGATGACGAACCATTACCGACATCACAGAGTGTAATAATAATACGATTTACTTAATTACATTCGATATAAATGATGAGTCGTGGGTTATTTGTCGATAATTACAATCGACGAATTACGTACTCACAATCGCAAAAAAAATATCATTGTCGAGGCACTATCGATGAAGAGACGTCGCATGCAGTGTTACCAGAGAGATTTGAAAGATTGGAAGAATTTTAAGAGAAATTAAGAGAAATTAGAATCAAATTATTGTTATTAGCAATTGATAATAGTGTGGAGCGACGAAATGTGGCAAGAATGAATCGAATCGACAATGCCTCGACAATAAACGCGTTGATAAACAACTTTTTATTTCACGGCACGAACTTGGCCTTCGTACAGTTTCTATTTATCTTACTGCTTTTTGTTGACATTCCACTGATTAGTTCTGGGTTTCGTTTAACACGATTTCGACCCAACCAAACGCGAAACGAATTAATCGTATTATCGAGTTTATTGTATCGATTATATCATACGAACGTACGTAATTTCGCGTCGCAATAGAATCTTTAAAACTGTATTTCTCCGTATATATACGCTCGTTTCACACGTTGAAATAATATAAAAATACGGAAGAAGAACACGTGGAGAGATTACAACGAACTTTAATCACAATTCCGATTCATGATTACATTTTATATTTGGTATATTGTTATATCTATTCTTCCTTCCCTAACCAAATTTTTCCACTTTGTTTCTCTCTTTTGCCGCAAAACAAAACAATACTGGGAACCAGGTTGGACTTAAAAATCTCCAGTCTTGTTGAGAAAAGTTCGTATTTTCCACACGCGCACGCATCGTTACTCACGAATGAATATGCAACACGTTTTCAATGCTTTTGTTTTTCCTTCTTTTCAGAATAAAGATGTGTGTATATATATGATGAACCATGATATATATGTCTGGATATGATATTTCTTTCTATCGGGATGAGTTTAAAATCAAGTTTCCTATTTTTTTAAATGTCATTTGACTTGTTTTTGAATGCTTTGTTTGAATTGCATCGAGATTATGACGCGAGCAGAGACAAGAGTAGGATCGACAATGCACGTGGAAATAATTCAACACAGTTCATTCGGTTGATGGAAGTGACAGGGTAAAACTTAGCAAGCTGGAATCCTAGGTTAAGATTTTCCAAGACGTTTGCCAGACGTGCTTAGACTTCGTCCATCTGCACTGGACAGATGTTATAGGATCCTGATTTCGCACAAGTAGTTTTTTATAAAGTTCAAGTTATATCAATAATTCTTTTTCACAGTTTAGTATATTTTGTGGAAAATAACTAGCTATATTACATATACAAAGAGATATATAATTCTATTTAAAAAAGAAAACTTGATACTTTATACGTCCTCAATCTATTCTAATTTGCTTGCTTCAAAATCATTTAATTCTTTTTTGATATAATTAACAATTTAAAATATTCCAATAATGTTACATAATTTATATCATGCTCAAGCTATTCGAAAAATAAAACAGATCAATTTCTCTGAAAAATTTCCAAATTCCAAATTTTAGTTTCTGAATGATTGAGATGTATATGAAAGTTAATAAAAAACTTTACACCGTATTGTTTTTCATACAAATACAAATCATAGATCAATTATTAAAACTTTAAAATCTTACGATTGTATTCACAAATATACCAATGTTAAAAATGAACAATATCGAGTTTCAAAAGGAATTTATACTGAATCAGTTAGCGTGTAACAAAAACAGAATACGAAAACAAACAATAGATATCCTTATCGAAAATGGTACGAGAACAACAATAACACCGTTCATTCGCTCATTTCCATCGTTCTCATCCGAATAAATATTAATCCCTTAAGCACATACTCTCATGTAATTTCACGCGGAACGACGACGCGGTATTACGTTAAAATAATTAATATTTCACATCGCGCACGCGTACCCATTTCGCAGTTTCTACAACTGGATTCAATAACTGGAACGCGGCCGATAATGGTAATAATCGATTTCGATAATCCTCGAAGGTTAAACCTTGATAATTTATGCGAATTATCGGGAATAAAATGGGATGGAAAATCGTAGAAAGAGAATCGAAAAAAGAGCAAATGCATCCAACTCCAGTTCATTGTGACATAAATGTAGCAATATTATTGCAATCGTGCGATAATATTGTTGCAATAATATTATCGTACACGTCAAAGTACCAGTTATTTCACCAAGAATAATTTACGCGCTTTTATCTGTTCGGAATTCTTGTTACTTTTTTCTATCAAATCCTTTTTATTACATCTTTCACGTGTTTATTATAGAGAATACTTTAAAAGAAGTGATTAATTAAATCAAATCAAATTAAGTGTCCTTCTTTGCAAAATGTTTAATGATTATATACAATTTGTCGATTAATCGATATTGAGATCTTGATTTTCTTTTACATTAAAATAAATGTATATTCAACACTATATAATGTTTCAATACCATATTTATATTTTACCAAGGACTGTTATTTATTCTTAGTCTTAAAGTTTTAATAATTGATTTAGCAGAAAATACAAAATTGTATAATGCCTTTATCCAAATCATATTATAGATAAATTATAGACGAACAATTAAATTATTTCAAATAAAATTTTGTTTAAATAACATTTATTTAAACAAAAATTTTATAAAAATTTCACGCGTATATATTAATCTTCGAAATAAATTTTCCTCGAGATATATCAACTTTTTTCCATTCAGAGTCGAATAAGATCATCTCCATCTTTTTATCGAAAAAAAAAAAAAAAAGAAGAAAAAGAAGAAGAAACAATCAATGCGAAATATAATTAACGCTTCTCCTTTTTTCAACGATACTAAGAAATCCATTAAAGTCTATTTAGCGTCTCTCGAATATTTCGTGGAGAATTCTCGATCCTTTGTTTCCCCGGGCAAGGCCCGCCGTCCAGTTTCGTGGACGCAATCGAGTCTCTTCATTTTCCCGATAATGGAGCCCGAGATATTTTCACGTTCATATAAAAAAAAAAAAAAAAAAAA
>NW_006263346.1:2025100-2025909 GCF_000469605.1 Apis dorsata
TTTGGGCGCACAACACCATCTCCTTTGAGGAGACAAGAAAAGGGTGGAAACTAACGTTAGAGTCAGTGGATGGCGTTAAGGGAGCGAGAAGAGAATGGCCTAGTGACCTTGAACGAGCAAGCAACGCTCTTGATTCAGCCTGTGGCGAAGAACTGCTTTTTCCGTAATTAGAGCCCTGATCCGCGCGTCTGATTGTACGCGCGATGCATTCATGCGCTCTCTAAAAAAAAGATGCATGCACACTCTCTATCTTTCGTATTTATGATTCACGAATATTAATTGAAGGAACGATACGAAAGATCGATACGAAAGGAAAATGGAATTGGAATTTTTGGAAGATGGCGTGTTTCTTTTTTTTTTTTTTTTCATTTCCTTTCTATGGAATATTTTTTTCCGTAGAAATAGTATCTTGAATACTTTTTCATTGTTTCGATAATTTGGTGAAAAGATTCAGTAACATTTGATATTTTCGATTTCTTTTTAAATATAGATCTTTTTATGAAATCCAGATGGAATCTATGAATTTACGGAAGACTTATTTATTTAATGTAAAATTGGAGATATATAATTTAAATTTTACATTTGAAGAAATCAATTTTTATTAATCAGTTTAAAATAAATCAATTGATAAAAATTTTTGAAGTCAATATCATTGGAAAACGCAGATCCAAAGGTCTATCGATGCGTGAATAAAATATTAAAATACCATTTAACTTTTCATGGTATTTTTCTCATCCCCTCGTCGAAATATTGAAGCAAATAAAAAAAAAAAAAAAATCGAGAAATCGAATAAAACGCGACGAGAAGCG
>NW_006263346.1:2026107-2036136 GCF_000469605.1 Apis dorsata
ATCGGTGCTATTACACTATTATCTGTAATTTCTTTTTCGATCTTGTTCGAAAAAAGGCGAGAAACTGATAAGTTTGAACCGCGTGTCACGCTAACGAGAATCGGATGAAAGATACGTCACGAACGTGTTCGAGGAATCTAGTTCAGCTTAAAGGTAAGAAGTAGCTTCAATATCAAACAAAAAAGATCTGATCCTATTGTAGCGGTCGATGAAAGTCGAAGAACCGTCTTCGTCTAAGAAATCCTCGTGTCGTGGACGAAAGCCTCTTGATAAGGGTCCTTTTAAATACCCAACCGAATATCCTTCCAATTTTCACTGCGGAAAATCGATGTTCCAATTTGTCCGACGATTGATTTTTTCTTGAATTATCTCTCATTTACATATGTATATATATAATTCTACATTATTTACATATTTGCAATTCTTGAATTAATGATTTATACGATCGATGATATTTCGATAACTTTTGCCGTTAAATTTTTTGATTAATAAATAATATTATTACGTAAAACGTGGACTTTTTTTGCGACATAAGTGATGAGAGTTTGTGAAAATGTAGAAAGATAACACGGAATTTCAGATAACGAGAAAAGATATAATATAAGTGATGAATAATTAAGTTCACAATTAAGTTAATTATATGTAATTTTTCGAAGAACTAGTATTGAATAATGTTCAAAATTTATATTATTTTATATTATATATATAAATTTTATATTAAATTATAATTTTATATAATATTTATCATAAAGTGATTAATGTTTGTCAAAAAATTTTTACCAAATATTATATTATATTAAATTTCTATCCAATCATTTAATATCATTTCAGAGACAAGAACGAACGTGAAACATTACACACCTTTCTCTTCCAATTTGTTTTAATTTAACGATCCAAGACCGATATCATTTACGTAATCATCTAGAAAGGGCAGGCTTTGAATCACGTTTCAAGTTCGTTAGCGATGCTCCAATTCCAATGTGATTAATAGAGTAGGAACTAAGAATAACAGTATACAGAGAACACGTAAGACATTTTAAGTCGTTAAACATTTCCAATTTAATCGTTTAACAATCTGATTTGGATCCAAAATATTTGGAAAATTTTTTCATAGTAGATGTGAACAAATAAACTCAAATTTATTAACGCGAAAATCACGATTTCTTTTTTTATTTTTTCTCGTTGAATTAAAAATCATCAATTGAAATTTGAAGCATCAAGTTTGAAGATTGAAATTTAAAGTTTGAAGCGTAAAGTACGAAGTTGAAGTTTGTAGAATGAAAGTTTGGAATTGCTAACTTTTGAGAGAGTTCTATTCGACGCATGAGAAGGTGTAAACAATCGCAAGATCAACGTGTTCTCTGTCGATTTGAAAATTCTTCCAATGATTTCGTTGTTTACCGATATAATTAAAAATTGGAAAGAATTGGAATAAAATATTCTAATAAGTGTATTATTTTTTAGTGTATTTAACTATATTTTCAAAGAATCGCGAGTTAGCTTCTTAAGTAATAATAATCAAATAATTTTTTATTGATCGATAGATTTTTATTGATCGAATCATTTTATTGATCGATAGATTGATGTAAGATTAACTCGATTAAATATCGTTTTATATTTTTCAAATAATCATCGATTGGAATGGTATTTATTTATTTATACAATATCTTTCTTTGAATTCTAATTTTATATTTCTTCGTATATTCAATCGATTAAAAACATTTTGCATTAAATTCGCAATAAAGAATCAGATCAGATATTATTTTAAATAATACGAATAAGTGATACGATCACGTATCATTTTATTTATTCTGAATGCTAGACGAATAATTTATCCATTTGTTCGTCGGGACAGAGAAGAAATTTATTCGTTGAATTTGTTATTCTCCATTAAGTTAAAAGATTTCGTTAATTGATCGACTTTTCCATCATTGGGTCATAGCATAATATGCACGATGAAATCGCGTTATTTTTAAACTACGCACATCAAATAGTAATCACAACATTTAAGATTTCGTGGGAGATAAACGTTCAAACGTGTGTTAAAAAGTTTCGATAAAATCACCAGAAAATGAGGGAAAATTTTTGCTCGCGAAGCAAGAAATAATGTAGAAATTATTACGTCACATTTTAAAATCAAAGAGGAGGAGGAATACGGGATGAAATTTAAAAACACGTACATTTTCAACCTCAAATCTCGATAGAAAAAACGCAAGTTTTAAATATTAATAGCCGCGGAGAAAAATATTTATCCGACGTGGATTAAAGCGACGGATTAAATAATGGATTAAAAGCAGTGCGAAAAGCGGTGCGAAAATTTCGATCAAAATCGTTTGCCCAATACCGCGCATACGTAAGTATATTGCCTGTCAAATTCCTATGATTTTAACGAATCCAATACCTAATCCCTGTGTTTCTTCTACATAGAATGTGTAGAAAAATATTTTAAAAGGATAGAAAGAGAAAAAGAGAGAGAATAAAAGGTTTACTCTTTTCGGGTTGCACGAGGAAACCCTTTAACGCTCAAAGGCAATCTGCACCAGAAAACTTGCACATGCTTGCCGCCGCACAAGCCCCGGATTAACTGGAGCTACTGTATTGCAACGCGCCGGTTTGAATTTCTTTTTCAAAGAAACTTCTTTCCTACAGGCGTAATAGTTGAAGAGTTTGCTAAATACTTGGCCACCGCCACCTTTGTACAAGGAATTTCATCGTAATTTAATCAAAGTGGCGGAATGTCTTCCGCCGGATGATATTCCGCGATGATATGCCTTCTGATCGATCATTCCTCGACATTGTTTCCCCAATTAAATTCGAGTTGAGATATCTTAAATTCGATGGTTAAATTATCGTAAGTGATATCGATTCTCGTTTCTTTTCTTTTTTTGCTTCCACAATTCGAATCTTGTAAATTATTCGGTTTCGATTTTGACGTTTCTTGATTGGAATCAAGATAATTTGAGGAAAATAATGACGCGTTATGTTATTAATGAGAGGATTCATAATTACAATGATGGATAAATTGTTGTGACTGATATCAAATTTAGAAAGATACATCGTAATTTGTCCTGGTTTGTATCATGATGATGCACTTCGTGTACTTTTGAATACGATTCGAATTTTCTAGGTCAGGATGGTTAATGAATAGTAACTGATATAGAAGCAAAGTGACGAGAAATAGGGAAAACGTTTTAGGTGGAAGAGATACTCTAATTTATAACCAGAAATCTTGGACTCCAATCTCAAGTTAAGATTAGTTATTTTTGTATATCTTTCCTCTTTTACATAGAATTGGATTCAGAAAATGTTTATATAGATTTAATTAATTTTCAAAGTATGTGAGTTTACGAAAGTGAATGTTGGATCAAGAAGTTATCAAAAGGAAGAAGATTTGAAAATGAAGATTATAAAAATCTTCACTGAGATTGTATTATTGATTTATCAGAGTTATTTAAAGATAACATGGAAATCATCAATGTCATTTGTAATCTAGACTCGTCGAGATTATATTTTTACCTACCAGCTTTATTTTCAGATCAAGTAAGAGTTAAAGAGATCGTATCATTTGAAGATCACGAATCAATTATCAATAATAACAAGTAGTATTGTTTTGTTTTCAAATATGCGTGTAAAGTATATATTCTTTCTCTATCTAATTTCTTTTAGTGCATTTGCAATAATAAGAAAAGAATAAGAAAAAAAAGAAAACTATAAAAGATAAGAATAAAATCACGAGCAAATTAAAATTGTCCTCTTGAGGGTTAGGTATTCTCAACCAAGCGAAAAAATGCAAATGTCTTTTCCCATTTAAATTAATGATGAGACGTGAGAAAAACTTTCTGCGTTTTAAAAGTTTACAAAAACTTAACATTCTATCTAAATTTTATCGTTTTTTTTTTATTGTCTCGCGAGACTCTGTGGAAATGTCGCAACTCGTTCGCACTTGCAAGAAAATTAAAAATCAATTAATAACAATTTTAATAATAATAAAATCAAAAAGTTACGAAAATTAAAGATGTAACTAAAAACTAATTTGAATTTGAAGAAATTAAAAAAGAAAAGTAAGGTAAAGAAAATGACAATGATATCTTTATTATATAAAAATAAATTATAAAAAAATGAATAAATGAATAAATTAATAATGAATAATAGGAAAAACTGTAGCTATATTAGAATGTAGATATTTGTTTTACATAATCATTTTCTTGCATTTGTTTTTTGCAAAAGTTAGAACAGAATATCCGCCATTAGAAATTCCCTACAATTTTTGATATCACATTAATGTATTAATTCTTGATAAATTTTCAAATTCATCGTTATGAGGCAAGTTATTCGAAGCCATAAATTTTATTTGCAAATTAAATACATTCTATATAATCAAATTAATTATTCAGAGTTTTATAAATTTTGATGAAGAGTATATAATAATTTTTGCATCAAATGGTACACAAACATAAAAGATATTACCATATTACATTTTTTGATTGTTAAAATAACAATGAAAATATCTTTTAATATTATACTTGTGAAAATATCTTTTAATATTATACTTTGTGTATCTTTCTTTTAATGTGGTTACGTTCAATCTTTATAAAATCACGAAGAAGAAAAGTTGAGAAAAGATAATAAACAAAATCCTGAAGCTCGAACGCTGTCAATCCAAGTTTTTTACTTCTCATTTTCTCTTCATCATTTTAAGATTAAATTGCCACGTTACACGCCAAATATATTATAACGTTACTCTTTAAAAAAAGTTACAATCTAACACAGAAATTCCATCTCATGAATTTTAATTCCAGAACCTCGAGACGATATATTCAAATAGAATAATTAAGTTTTCGTCGCCTCTAATAACGAGGAATTTCGATTTCTTTTTAATTTAGATCCTCGTAAATTTCTTTCAATACTTAAGGAGCGAAAAAGGAGGTGCACTAGTGGTCAAACATTGTTCAACGATGCTAATTAGTACGTATATTAGCAGATTTATTATCCATTAGCTCATCTAAACGAGGAAAATTCGTACGTTCGTTGTGTATATTAAAAATAGAAGAATAAAAAAACAAAGAAATCCCCCCGACGAGAGATTTTCATATTTTTATTCGAGAAATTATTTTTCATTCTCGTGTGTCCCTCTGTTGACAGATATTTTTCTTTCGTGAGCCAGGATCTGGTAAATTAATTTATAAATATTAATATAGCTATTACAATAATATTGTTTGATTCTACATTACTTATTTTATTTTTGTAATTATATTATTCATTTTCATCAGTGTGTATTATGCAATTTTATTTTTTCACATTTAATTTTCACATGGAATTTCTTTTTCTCTGTGCTAAGATGTAATGAATTAATGTATTTCTCTTTTAATTTCTTTAAATATTAATACATTATTATTAATATCGAGTCATATATCATATTTTGCAATTATATTATATTGCTTACGTTTACAAAAATTTGTTACTATGTATGTACTCTGTAGAGGAATAAATTAATGTTAAAAAAAAATTAATATCGAAGTAGAGTTGCATAACAAAAACTCTTATTACTAATTCTGCTATTAAATAATGAATGGGAGATATTCAAAGTGGGCAAAACATTTGGATTTTTATTATTTTGAAATATTTAATCTATACATTAGCAATAATTAATACTGCAATATTGCCCCATTATTATTCATTTCATTAATTTAGAATTGATAGAATTTTTTAATTTTTCTTTTATAGAAAGTTTCGAACAATCAAATGAATATTAAAAATTTTAAAAATTAGATATTTATATATCTTTCATAGAGTTCTTTTTTTTTTATATAGAAAAAGCAATTGATCTCTCTCAAATTAAATTTGAAGATTGTTTTAAAACAATAAATCTTTTCTTTATAGGTACAAGATAGCAAACAGTAGTAGAAACTTGGTTACTTGTCTCAAAGGATAATAGATTGAACTCTATTACTATTGTGAAAAGGAGCAAGAGGATTGTCAAAGTGAACTTGAGTATCGAGTGAAGATCTTTGAAATGGGTTGTTCCTCTGTAACGAGAACATCGGCGAACTGATCAATTTCATTGAAATTAATCCTTTCGTTTTTAAAAAGTTTAGCATAGCAAGTTGAGTTAAATACGAAACTTTTACTTTTGAATTTTTTTAATTTTTCAACGATTGTTATTAAATATTATTGTATTGTAATATTCTATTGCCTGTTATATTTCTATTATGTACAATAATAAAATATTTAATACACACGAACGAATATTTAATATACTATGAATATTTTATTTAAAAAATAATAAGACAATTGTAATGAAAGTCATTTCAGTAAATTTGAATAGCTACCTTTCTATTTTTAATTTACTTTTATTAACAGCAGTTATTATTGTATGAAGTTTTAAGAGAATGTTAAGAAGTTTTAATAACAAGTAAATTCGAATTAATAAGCTAGCATCATTCTGCTAATTCGATTTACCAATGCGAAATTTTGCATTTAATTAAATTTAGATTTCGCACCATTTATTAAATTAAAATGAAAATTGTGCAATTTAATCATTACCAAGATCATATTTAATAATGTGATCTCACGGAAAAAAGTAAAAATAGATAAGAACATTGGAATTTAATACGGGTCAAAATTTTAATTGCATCTATTTACCATTTTTAGAATTTTCTTATTTTTTAAAGATATATTGAAACGTTTCAAGCAGAATTAAAAAGAAAACTCAATATTCCTTTTCAATACAACACATTTCAATTTAGTATTATAATAATGCCTCAAGACATTCGAAATTTATCCCAAAATGAATTTCGATGCACGAAACTTTCAATCACATGAATATCTATCACTCGAAAGAATAACGAACTACGCATTTATTATTCGTCGTTTCGCGATATATCGTTGTCGATTTTCACTCTTTGCCCCATAAAATCAGCAGCCGAAAAGCGCACGTGTGGCTTTGATCGAAATTAAATGCGCCGTTCGTTACACGTGCACGAATCTAAAAGAATCAGCGGGAAATAAATTCGGTGAAATATTTATCGATTCGGCGGATGCCAATGCTTTATTATCGCGCTTAATTCCCCGCCAGCCAAATGGACGTTTATAATACGGTGTATACACAGTGATTTAAAGTTGGGTTCTCGTATCGTTCGAAGGCAACAACGATCGTTAATCACGAATTAAAACGCGGTTTCATTTTGATTTCAGACTATCGGTTTTTGTTTTATGTGTTGTGTCAAGATGATTTTGATTGGATTAATTTAGATTAAAAAGTATACAGAATTATCATTCTAATAAAATTTATAATTTTTCTATTACAGTAAAATGTTAATTGTTAATTGTAATCCAAGTTAATTGATCATGTATTATAGGATTAAGGATATTGATAAGAAAACGTGAATCAAACTGGAAAAAAAGATAGTTATCGTTGAATAATTATATAATATCGTTAATACAACAATATTGTCCTTAATTTAACAAGTATGTATATAATGCAAGAACAAGATAATAATTACGAGTAAGAATAATCAACATTCGTGAAAATTCATATTTGAATTGGAAGAAGAATTACAACAAATTAAATTCGTATTAATAATCATTACGAATTTGATATATATATATCAAAATCTGAAACTCAATCTTTCTCATCTCGAAATTTACAATTGTATCACAAGTTCTCATCCCTTTCGAAGTTATACGATCTTAATAATTCTCCATTATTAACACGCACATAAGTGAGCTTCGAGTTTCAAATTACTCAGTCATATTTCACAGGTTCGTAACCGCATAGAAACTGAAACTCCTAGAAACTATATAATACAAGCGGTATTAAAATTATGGTATAAAAATTAATAATAATATTATTAATTTTAAATCGAAATATAAACATCAATATTTAATGTTAAAATTTAAAAAACTGGGTCAAACAAAAAACTCGGTGGCTATAATTTTCAGAAGAAAGTTCCCTGACAACAGAAGTATCGATCTGTCGTTGTTTACTCCATAAATTGTTACCGTCGAACTTATTTAACCTCGTCACAATTTCAGTCTGTTACATTGGCGCAAACAGTCTGATAATTGAATATACAATTGAATTGTGAATGAATAATCAATTCGAACTATTTTACTTCTACGTATATTTCAAAATTTTTTAAAATTCCTTTTATAATTCTGTTTACGAAAATATTTTTGTTAGAGCAATGTTATAGTTATCTTCTAGCATAGAGAATATATTCATTAGATATCTTTAAAGAGATAAAAACAAATACAAAAATTGCTACATAAAAATATTGGTTGTGGCTTTCTCATTGAATTACAAGCAATCTAAGTTAAAGATAGAACTGTCTTACTTTCTATGCAAACTTAAATTGCTTATCTAACTCGATAAAGAAGCCTCAACTGATATTATACAAATATATATATCAACTTTAATATTTGTTTCAGCCTCTAGAATCGATCCTTCAAAGATACTGTAAAAATACATCTTATATATCTATAACTCATTATAGATTATAAAATAATATTCACGCAATAACTTGAAGAGCTCTCTTCTTAACAAGATATTTCTCCTAAAAAAAAAAAAAAAACAAAAATAGAAAAAGAAAAAGACAAAGAAAGATGAAAAACAAAAAGGGGGGAAAGGAGGAACTTTCCAGGTTGATAGTTACACATGTCCAAGTGATATGTGGATTGTACAGTTTGTCGACGAAAAAAGCCTCTTCATTCCACAGTTTTTTCAGCAACTCACTTGAATTCGGAAATTACTAGTATGGCCACGTAGCCGCAAGACCTGCACGTGACCGGATTGTCCAGTTTCTCTATCCGGTTTGCGTGCAACTAACTAGAAAGAAATAGAATAGAAGAAGAGGAGGAAGAAATGGAAAGTTTCTAGAATCGTTACTCTTAATTATCGAATTAAACATTTGAATGATAGTTAGATTGGAATCACAGTGTCGACGTACAAGTCGTGTCAATTATCGACTCAGACAAGTTGAATAATGTATACAGTATCGATCGTTGACTCTACTTATTCAACAATGTTCTTTCATTTTGTAAAGATATGTGATGCTTAATTTAAAATGACAATATAAAGTTAATGTACATAGTGCCACGTACTACTATCAATGTGTACTACTATCAATATGTTTATGGAATATTTAATAAAATATTTGTCAGGATAAATTTATAATTTGTATAATTTTTAATAATGTGAAAATTGTATTCTATTTACAAAACTAGTCAAAAAATTTTACTTTGTAAATCCAATATCTTATAGTAAACTTCAAAATCCTAAAACGATGATGAAATTTTTTGATAAAAACTATGAAGGATTAAAAGTCAGAAAATTATAAAAAAATATAAGAAATTTATATCCCTTTAGAATATTGTTTTATTTTCACTCGAATAGCAGTGAAACACTTTAGTAATTGACATTACTAAAATAGTTTCAAGAGAGCGACACGATTAAAGATTATAAAATCACGATGAATGTTTCGAAGCCAAAAATACAACGAATTTCTATCTTCCAAAAGCTCGAATTTTATTTTCGTCCAGGACAGTGTCCCGTTGACCTCCATTTGGAATTCCAAATTATCCCCTAATGCCCGAATGAACTTTCCTCAGGGTGAAATGTTATGTTATATTACATTATATTACAACATAAATTTCTCAAGACTGCAGAAGCTCGCCAAACAGCTTTAACCCTTACTTCAACTTATCGTATTTTATCCAATTACATTGCACATACGTATAACTGCAATTTATTAGGCCGTAGGACGCGTAGTTGCCGAAGAGGGTAGACAGGAAAAGATCGATGAGTTTCTCCGACAAAATTGGATTTTTCTCTTTTTTTTCTTTTTTTCTTTCGTTTTTTTTTTTTTTTCGTTGCCAGCGTAGAAACACGATATCATTCATTTTAAGACAATGAAGATGGCAGCACTGTCACGTTCGAGAAAAACAGAAACGCGACTGTTGAGACTAACCGTATTAATCGATCGTTTGAACAGAAAAGAAATAATTCTATTTTTTTTTTTTTTTTTTTTT
>NW_006263346.1:2036387-2041098 GCF_000469605.1 Apis dorsata
TGTGTGATTTATTTTTGGTCTCGATAGTGAAAAGATTGTTATTTGACATATCGATTTCTTTCTTCATGTGTTTTTTTTAGAATTTTAGGTTAGAATTTTTTGAATGATTTTAAATCTTTGAATATTGTTTGTTGAAAGTATAATACATAATTATATTAATTAATTTTGTATTATATTATATTTTATTATTATACATTGAATACATTGAAACAATATTGTGCAAAAATTTTCATAATGAATATATGTACGAATTAATTTGATTCGTTTATTGCTTGAAGCATTTCTATACATATTAATTGTAAGTGGAATAAGATTAAATTATAAATTATGAATAATGGATTATTTCATAAATAGTGTTTTCATACATAAATTATTTGTTTTACATGCATTAGATAGGAACAATTATACAATTGAATTATACAATTGAATAATGAACCATAAATTATACTATAATTCAGATATTATGGAACATAAATGATAAATTTTTTTAAAAGTGATAAAATATGAATCAATTTAAAAACAAAAAGAGATAATGCAGTGAAATAACCTCTTTACTATAGTTATATATCTATCTATTTTATAGTATTTTCAAAATTTTGAATAAAGTACTACTTATAAATCCTATTTAAATATTTTAAACATATTTAGTTTGTAACAGCATTTCAATACAATTATTATTATTATAAAAATATAAATAAATTTTTATATATAGATTTAAATTATTGTTTAATTGATATTAAATTATTTTCTTGACAATCAGTGTATTATAATGATATTTGATTCAATAATTAATTTAAATATAGATATATGAAATATATCTATATTTAATTATGAATATAGAAATGCTATTCTATATTCATAATTATTTACAATATATAGTGTGACTTATATCTTAACGTACGTTCTAATATATATCAGTAATAATCTAAAATGATTATTTCACAATTCAAAACTCAAAATTGCTAGAAAATAATAATCAAATATAAAAAATCAATCAAAAAACACAAACTTTAATATTTTTTTTTAATTATATATTTCTCGATATTTTGCACAAATTGATTTCGTTTTAACATTTGATTTCTGGAAAATTATTTATTCAGAATGGAATTTTCGATCGATGAATAAAATTTTGTCAACGAACATAAAATTGAATTTAACAATGATAAAATAATTTAAACGAAAGTATTATTTAATTATATTGTCTACGAGAAATACGAATTTAATTTCCGCTTTAAAATTAATGGTTTTTACTTACGACACGTAATACCTTTTGAAAAATGATGTTACACGATTCACGCGTAATTACTTCAACTTTAACAATTTTTCAAGCTTCACGATGAGGCGTAAACGATTTCCACGAAAGTCGCGTCGAAAAGAGTGGAAGCAATGTTTTTGAAAAAGAGAATAACGCTTTGAAAATCATTTTTGAATTGAAAATATTTTTTCTTTCCTTTATTCTCCTTGTCAATCCTACTTGTCACTTTGAAAAAAAGTTTTCGTAATAAGAAAACACCACAATTAAAGCCGCTTTCAGGAGATTAAAGTAAAAATCTTTTGAGGATAAAGTTGTGTATCCTTTCACAATAATTATCACGCTATTTTTTCTAAGATTGATTCCGATTTTTCTTAAGAATATTTTAATACACGAAAATAATATTCCATTTCCTAATTTTAAAAAGTCTTAGGAAAAAAAATATTTTGAAATAAGAAACACAATATTTGAAAGTTATAATGAAAATTTTTGAAAAAAAAAATATACTCATGTTAATTATATTATTTTTTTTTCAATTCTTTTTGAAATATTCTTTTAAAACAAAATATTTTTTAACAGAATAATGAAGACATTAAAAATAAATTTTTTAAAGAAAAAAATATAACAGTTTTATATGCTATTTAATTAGTCTCTCGGGGAATACTGATACACATGTACACGTATAAGTTACGTTTAATCTCTCGAGGGATATGATATACATATCGTTCATTTATTGTAACAATGGCACAATTAAAAAATTTCAGTTTTTGATTTATTATTATTATTATTATATAATAAAATTGTTACTTTTGTTCTATTCTTTTATTGCTATATTTATTTCTAATTTTGATACGAGATTCTTGTATGAACTTACACCAACATTATAATTTTTTAATTCACATATTTCGTTGCAGCCAACTAAATTCTAACATCTCTAAAAAATTCATCCTTCAATCTCAAAGAAATGTACGCGAAAAATATATCTCATTACCAATCACGTATCACAAAAAAAAAATCATCGATCATAATTATAATTCTATCGAAAATGACAATAAAATACTTGGCGAAAATTACAATTGTTCTAAGAAAGAAGCACAAAATAAGAATAACTTCTCTCGCACAATTTTCCATGCAAGAACATGCCTCTTCTTTGTACGTTCGTATCTAAACAAAAAAAACTCGTGAAACAACGCGTGACACGTACACCACATCGATTCCCTCCCCGTTTTTCCCGCTTTCCTCGAGAACAAAGTTCCCAGATGTTTGCGAAACGCAAACGGAACGGCCGAAACAGAGGAAAGGCCTCGAATGTCGGCCGCCTTTATTTATTAAAGCGCAATCAGGTACGCATCGTGGCACTGAATTTCAATCAGACGCCGGTGTCCCCGTTGGCCGTCATTCGATTGTGGATCGATATATCTGTTTATCGGAATCCTGTGGCCGCTCAATATGGATCGAGATATTTTATCGCGTTAAATTGGCCATCGTGGCCGGTCGATAACAGGTCGGAAAATTTCAATAAAGTCGCTTAATTATCGACCAAGGCAATCAGGTAATTAACGACCACGATACGGTGAACCGTGGAATGAAATGATAGACAGTTACATGTGGCCGGGGATAAAAGAGCTCTCTTGAAACGTTGAATGAAATTTTGGTAATTGGTCGTGAATTTGATGAAAAGAAATTCGAGTTTCTTTATTTGCCAGGATTGATTGTAGGATAAATAGTAATAATTGTTGTTTCTCGATTGAAAAAGGAACGATATCTTCGATTTGAGTTACGATTATTATTATAAGTTAGCTTTGTATTAACAAAAAGGGAAAATATATACGAAGATATATAGAGTGAACTGTGTGAATGAAATAATAGACAGTTATATGTGATTGGAGATCAAAGAGTTCTTCAAATGAAATTTTGATAATTAATGATAAATTTAAACTATGAAACGTTTAAATTTCTTTAATGTTAAAATTGATCGTGTCGTAAATAATAATTAGTTGTTCATTCAGAGGAATTAAATATAGTTATAATAAATATTTTTGTAACTTGAATATCTATGTTTTCAATTTTCACTCTTCTTAATAAACTTCTTGGTATCGTACAGTATATACATTCAAAACAATATATTCCTGATAGCCCAGTTTGTTATTCAAACTTCAATTGACGTATGAAGTAAATTTCGATAAACTAATTTCACAACGTCAAATACATATTACGCAAGATATTAGTTGAACGCGATAGTTTACCGAACAAAAAAGAGATACAAAGTTTAAATTAAACAAGATAAATGTAACAGAAAATTATATCATTGTATTTATCGTATCATTTAAATACTAAAATAATACTTTCATATAAAAATCTGAATGCTATGAAAACTAAATATAAAACATTATAAAAAAGAAAAAACTTTATAAGAGAATATATAAGAGAATAATTAAATACAATTCTATTCTCTTACAAAAAATAATCTCTCGTTTCAATTTCATTTTTTCCTTTCTTCTTTCCTCCCCCCCAAAAAAATACGTTCCCTCCCAAGTATCTCTTGTATATCCATCGATTTACATTAAACCCTTCAATCAAGAGCAAAATTTCACCGAGATTTATCGAGAAATCCAATTTACATACACTATCTCGTTTACTTTATCCAATCTCTTCAAGATAGCCAGTGAATTTAAATCCAAGTCGTCGAAGAAACATCGAAGGACATCATCCTCGATCATTCACCCTTCTCGATGAAACAAGCCAGTAACATTCTTTCTCTCTCTCTCTTTTTTCTCATAAAATCGAGAAAATGTGCGCTCGGTCGAGACGAAATATCCCAGCGAGGTTCTTTTCATTTTTTTTTTCCCTTCCCCGTAGAAAACGAGAAAATTTCGCACGCATCAGATAACACAACCGAACCGAGTACGCACGATTTATCGTGGAGAGGATAAGACGGGGTTGGGATATGAAATTATCTGGCTTTGTTACCCTGGCCCGCCATAGATCACCGGCATAAAGAGAGAGAGAGAGAGAGAGAAATTACGAGAATCATACGTAATCTTCTCGGCGGTTTGTAGAATTTGCGCGAGCATGAGATACATTGTAATTCTTTATTTGATGGGATATAAAATGTGAAGTTTATAGTCGAAAAAATATTACTGTTATATCCTTTTCTTTGTCTTATTATTATCGTATGTTTCTAAACGATATGTTAAAACATACGATTTATTTTAAAGATTGAACAAGCAAATTTTAATATTGTAATATAACAGTAAGAATAATTAATCGTTTGTATTTTAAAGAAATAATAATTTTCAATAGTACAGATCTAATCTTAATAAACTTGTATTTGAGATTAGCAAATCATTTACAAATTTATGTTAGAATCTTTTATTTTCAATCAATCGATGAATTATTGAATTTTTTGACACGATTTTAAATTTTTATTTAAGATCAATGAGCGAAAAAAAAAAAAAA
>NW_006263346.1:2041396-2051660 GCF_000469605.1 Apis dorsata
ACCAATAATATATTTACTGTTTTTTCACATCTCAATAAAATCGACAAAAATTTAATTGTTAAACCCTCAAAAATCCTCTTTTTTAATCCCCTAGAACAACAATTTTCCTTCCCCTATTTATACAATTGATTAAAATATCATCCCTTTGGAAAACGATTCGATTCCAGTTGCGTATTCAATAATTCATACGGTATTATTCGCAGTGAAAATATTATCGGGCGACGACGAGGATCGAAAACGGTCGAAGCGGTTGAACCTCGATCGGTTTCTAATAAATAAACGGAACCCGCGATGCATTTTCACGACAATCCATCTTCGGCCCGTGATACATCGAATGTGCAAAGTAGCCGTCGTATCGGATACCGTTTCCTGTGTGCATTCCGGGTTCCCGCCTAGCTAGCTTCTTCACGTTTCACGGAATATCACCCTTTCACTCTCGCCGATAAGGTTCGGTGATACGTTGTTCGCATTGGCCGTGGAACGAGGA
Source organism: Apis dorsata (assembly GCF_000469605.1). Taxonomy (NCBI): domain Eukaryota; kingdom Metazoa; phylum Arthropoda; class Insecta; order Hymenoptera; family Apidae; genus Apis; species Apis dorsata. The sequence goes on from NW_006263346.1 coordinate 2,041,884, forward strand.
ACGACGATTGGGGGAACGCACAGCGCATAAAGAAAGAAAATAGGGGTTGGTTCGTGGAATATCGAGGTCGCGCAACGATTCGAGCGGTAATGATGGTGAGGTACAGTGCTATACGGATTTTTTTTTTTTTTTTAATACTAGAAACTGTTCAAATGATTCACGTTTCATGTTTTCTCATTTTTGAGGATATGACGTTATATGTATATATGTATACAATATATATGCATACAAGCTTTTCTGGGGAAATTAATTTTAAGTTTTACAGAGGTGAAAGATGATGACTATACTTTATTTTTTTAATTGTGTTCGCGTAATGGTTAAGCATTAAGATATTAGAATGGTGTTCTAGAATATTAGAGGGAAATAATATATTGGCTCTTCGATCTTAAAATATTAAGAAATTTCATGCGAGAAATATAAATATCGTAAATTTTAAAAAGACTTTTGGATCATTTATTATTATTAGTTTTTTAATAAATTGAGATTGAATTGAAGTAGAAATAATAAAGCGAAACATGTTGCCTCTCGTTGCACACGTAACATATAAAATTAATCGATTAATTATAAATTAGAATATACAAAATTAATTGATTAATAAACATTCTGAATGGATAAAAATTCTTAATCTTCGTTTAGACTTGGATAAAAATTTTTTTTAATCCAATTCTCGTTTAAACTGTGATTAATCAGGTATGAAAGTTTACACGGTACATATTTCCTGAATCCTGATCCAAGATCCTGATCCACAGGAAGTGCCAAAGCTTATCCAAGATTTCAACCTCCCTATCATGAAATGTTACATGCGATCCCGCATGCAGTTACATTAATCTGCTCCGCTATTGGATGCTTTAATTTAAGACCCTCCTCTCTATATGGCAAAGGCCGCTATAATTTCATTCCATATTGGAAATTTCCATCCAAGTGCAATTTCCTCTTCGAAAAATGAATTCCATTTTATCGAATATTTTCCAACTTTCGATACAATCGGTCGAAATTTCGTTATTAAAAAATTTTTACGATCGCAACGCAACGGTCGGATTCGTCGAAGGGGATGAAAGAGAGAAAAAAAATAAAAAAAGAAGAAATATTTCATCCTCAAATTTTATCAGAAACAAAACGAGCAAACGTTCGCCTGTCTGGAAAATCTTATTATACGCGATCGTGTCGAACGCATCTGACGTTTTCCACGAATAAGGAGAGATATAATGTACGGGTGGAAGGATCGTTTTGCCGGCCTCGATTGGGTTTCTCTTCCGTTCGCATTGAGGACGGCTGTCTCGTTATGTGTACGGAAATCCGATCGGATATGATGCTGAAGCAATTTACGTTCTTATGGATTTTTATCTCCATGGGGTAATTGATAAAATCCCATGGTTATGCATGAAGTTCGATGCATTCACCTTTATGATTTTTTTTTAATTTATCATTTGAGACAGTTTATCGATAATGATTGCAATAGTATATTTTATAATACAAGTAAAATATTTTATTTTATCATCAAATAGTTGATCGAATGAGCTGAACTCTCGACCAATAAATTATAATTCATCTTAATCTACACTTCATATCGCACGAATCGAATCCATCTGTTTGTGCATCATAAGTTCATTTTCGTACATTCATACTCCCTCGCCTTGATAACAACTATTATTTCGCACAAATCGATCGATGAATTCCACCAATAACATTTCAATAAATCCTCAATTTTCCTGAAAAATACTTTTACGATAGAATCCATTTCATCTATAGATAATAAAACTCATCAAAAAGAAAAGGAAAATAAAAAGAATAATAATAAATAAATAAATGAATAGAAAAACGAATAAAACAATGCGACATCCCTTATAATAAATTCAATTTCCAACTACATTAAATTCCATCCCTTCTTCCCTCCTCATCTCCAGATAAAACTTCTTAAAAAATAAAATAAAAGAAAAACGAAAAATTTTGAGACACGATAAAATTTAATTCCTTTCTCTCCACCATCAACGTGTACGTATTTTTTCCCGAATCTCCAGCGAAATTCCGGACCAAAGTTTATTATTACCTTCCCTGGACAAGCAGTCGGGAGAGAAAGTGTACGAGGTAGAGATGGTAGAGATTGAAAAGTCCCTCTTTTCATTCTTCTCTCTCTCCCTCTCCCTCTCTCTTTCTTCGACAGGAAGACGCCGATAGAAACGAATTCAAATTCCAGCGAACTTCAGACATTGGGTTGGGGAGGCGATTAATGGATTATCCGCGTTTCTTCCTTCTTCCTCTCCACCCTTTCCACTATGGAGATTAATCTTCGTTTAATACCGCCGTGCCGACTTCATGAATCAGCGCCACAAAACCTATGCGCCTTGCTCGCGACTTTCTTTTCCGTGGAAAACAAAGTCAGATTTCCATCCAACCTTTGGATCTCTACGAGACCAACTCCTCGATTGGCCTCCCTCGCTCAATCGATCACTCGAGACCACGTCAACCTTTCAACGATCCATGTCGCATAAGCGCCATGATCCTTCAACCACAACGCTTCCAAGTTCAACGTTCAAGTTCGCGTGTTACGTGGTGGTCCCGGTGTTTGGAATCAAATCGAAACATCGGTTTTGAACGGACCCTTCGAGTGATTTTGGTGGTTCCAGTCGAATCTGTGTGTTGTTTGCTGAATTATGGGAGAATTGATTAATCTTGAGAGAGTTATTTTCTTTATTGAGAGAGTAATTATGTTGTTGTTTAAAGGTAATTATATTTGAATATAGCATTTGAAAGATGGTATTAGGAGGAATGTAAATTGGATTGTGATAGAACGTTATATAATCGTCCTATTTTTGTGAGATTTTAATTGTTGGTCAAATAATAATGTAAAAATGGATACACTCGGTTCATATTCTATATAGAAAGAAAATGATGTTATTTTAAGAATTTTTAATAATTTTCTCCATAATTTAATTAGGAAAAGAGAACAGTAAAAAAAATTCCATCTAATGTTTCGATGGAATTATTAGAATTATATGGATTAATTAATTATTGCTTTAAAATTATTCGAAATTGAATTTTGATTCCAGGATATATTTTTGTTAATGAAAAAAAAAAAAAAAAAAGAAAACACATCTCTCTGTTTCGAATAAACAGAGGAGATGAATAAAAGAGAGAACGGTTCGTAGCGCGAACACATTTTGTCGACGTGAAATACAATCAGGACATTTCCGTTACGTATTGCACAGAATGTCGAAAATCTCGAGCTCCGGAAGAGCGCTCCAGGAAATTCAATTTCATTTAGCTTAATTTCGTTCGTCACGAGAGAAGGTGGTCAAGTTAACGCAAAACGTACCGGAGATAATAGAAAGACGTGTTTCCGCTTTTTCTTTCGAGACAAAGGTGCGAAGAAAAACGCGAGAATTTTATTTAATAACATCTGCATTGTGATTTGAAATATATATCGCTTCTTTACTCGATCTAGAAATTTGAATTTTTACGCAAAAGAATTTTTAAAATTGATATTGGAAGATGTTGTAGTTGATTATATTTTGAAAAAAAGTGTTATTATTTAATATGCTGTTCAAAATTTCAACAAATAATTATATTTTAGAATTATATCATGTAACATATTCTTTATCCCTAATTTAAGAAATTTTTATTTAACTCATAAAGACGTATTTTGCATCTTTTTGAAATTAAATATATAATAATTCTTCTTGCTAGGAAGTATATTTTATTATAACGAACATCATCAAAGTTGATTTTGTGTCAATTATTTTTTTAAAAATTAAATAACAATAAAATTTCAACGATAAAAATATATGTGAATTTTATCAACAACTTTGCATTTTCTACAATATCTATTTACATCTTAGAATACAACAAATCTGTACAACATTGTGGAATATTGGACTTGGTCTTTGAGTCAGTCTTTCGAGTACTATCTATTCAAGAAAAGTCGAGAAGCAAAATTACCATTGCATTACGAAGGCCTCTTTTAACTTTTTCAAGGGAGACGATATTTTCTCTCCGATAGAGAAACGACGATTCATCCGCTCCGATATGAGAAGCTTTGAAATATTATTTCATCGAGGACATTAGCCGACTGAATAAAGGAGAGAGAGCCGGCATTTAAACCCGATATGAAAAGTTATACTGATAAAAGAAACTTCCTTGTCAACGTAGTATTGTAATCTCGATTCATTCGAGCTTCTTCTATCAGAAGCTTATATCGAAAGCACGATATTACGTACGATAGTATACGATACGACTTATATGTAGCTCACGTCACTTTTTATAACTATATATGAATATCTATCGTGTTTTTTGCGCATTGTCAGCTCGATAAACGTGGATCCAATACAGAAGAAAACGATTCTTGAAATATTGTTGAATAATTAATAGATAATAAACCATCGCGAAGAACGTACTTATTCATCGAATTCGAACACATGTATGTATATACATGTATATACTTCAGTTTCTGAAGTTGCATTCAGTTAATAATAAAATTTATGTAAAAGTAGTAGAAAAATTAATAAAATCAATAAAAAGTAAATCAGGAAAATTATTAAATATACGTGAAATTTGAATTTAATATTTTGGAGAGGTAAGCAGTAGTACTAGCCAGGCAATAAAATATTTAAAAACGCGGAAAATTTACATAACAGGGGACGAGTTAACGAAGCAGCAATTTTAAAGTACAATTTCAACCATTTCGTTTCTTGAAAATTCATTCAGCAGTATCAATACTGCTTATGCATGTGCATATTCCATTTCCTCTCCATAGTTCCTTTCTTCCATCCATTTTTAATAATGACAATTACCATAAACAAATTGTACCTTTTATTTAAAAAGGTAAAATAATTTTTAAAATTCGGCCAAAAAATAATTCGAGATTTTCCAAAAAAAAAAAAATTAAACAATCTAAATTTGAATAATCAATTATACTGAAAATTTCCTTCAATAGAAACAATTCCAAGTTCGCACACAAGTCTGAATATTACACGAAAATCTCCAGAGGCGAAATCATTTTCTAAAATTTCTCGCGCGAACATTTTCTCCTTCCCGATTATTTTATATTCGAATATTATTCCGACCCTCGAACGAACGAAACTAACTAACGAAAATTATTAACCATCTACAATTAAAAAAAAAAAAAAACAAGCGAAAGTTGTCTGTCATGAAAAGAAATCGGAAGATGGCGGGGAAAAAAGAGAGGGAGAAAGAAAAAAAAAAAAATCAGAACGAAAACACGAGACGAGAAAACAATGGAATTCGCGTTCACGAGCACGCTTGCTCGGCTTTGATCTCGCGGAGATACTATCGTGCACCATTGTCTGAAGGAAAAACAACGGGGAGGGAGGGAGGGAAGGGTTGGATGACTGATGCGGGAAAGAATCGAGAGACGGGAAAGGGCGGCGCTGATAGACCCCTTTTTTTCGTCGAATGCGAAACCGTGGCCGGCTTAATAACCGAGGGAACCGACTGTCGGGGAGGAGGAGGAAGTATTGTGTTTCTGGAAACCAGCGTGGACCTGGAAATTGCGCGCGAGACGTCTCGTTTTTTAATTCCGTTTCCAAAGGGGGATGGGTGTGATGTTCGAGGAAAATGGGAGAATGGGGAAGTGTAGATTTGAGATGTAGGTTTGGAGAAGAGTTGGAGAGGGGATAAACGTAGGAGAATCGAGAGAATTATGCGAAGATTATTGCGTTTATATGCGGGTAAGTGTTGGTGAGTGAAATGATTGGTAGATTTTTTTCTCGAGAGACGAATGTGATGGTAATTGGATGGAGTGTTAGTTGTTCTTCTGTTTTATTTGGAATTTCTTTCTGATTAAAAAGTATGGGGTTGTTTAATTATGTGTTGCATGTTAGGTAAAATAAAGAATTAGCTGAAAAATTAAGGTATTAATCAATTAATTTGAACAGTGAGAAAGTTATAGAAATAGTAGGAAAATTTGATGCAGCTATGGGAGAATAATTCCAAACTTTTGACGTATCGTTAAGATTCTTTTAAATTAAATTACTTTTGTATTGAAGCGGAGGAAAGTGAAATTGTATTAATTAGAGTGAGGAATGAGTGAAAGATCCTGAAAATATGCAACTAAGTGTCGATTTAGCTTTATACTCCTGCTCTGCCGAGGATTGCATAAACTTACAAAGTTTCCTCTTAATAACATCTTAACTGTAATGTATCTCTAACTACCAAAGTTTTTTCTTGATGTAGACTTAATATAGACTTGCCAAAGCGGAATTAACGCTCGAGTTTAGTATAATCTTGATTTAATAAACTTTGATCATCAGGATTATTCATTGCCTTCATATTCGAATTTCTTTTTATCAAACTCACTAGCTGTCAACGAAAATTCATTAAATATTCTACTATCGTACGATTATATATATTTGAAAGAAATGAAATATAATCAAATATTCTTTAAAATCTTATATGTTACTTACAAAGAATAATTTATAATTTCTTTTTCTTTTTTATAAAAGATATACACATATAATATTTTAGAAAATAATTTTCAATACATTCAGATTAAATAAATAAGAATAGCCTATTATTAATTTATTTAATTTATTATTAATTCTAACTCAAATAAAATATTTATATATACAATATTTCAAATAAATCAATCTCTTTTCGAATTTTTTACATTGAATCTATATTTATATTATTCTACAAACAAATTGATCAATTAAATTTTCCTTACAAACTAACCTTCTATATATAGGTATCATTTAAAACATCATCTCACATACGTACAACAATCTCTTTTCCTTTATTCACATAAATTAAACAAATTTATGCAAACTTCCAAGAATTCCAAGTTTTTACATTAGGATTCTCTCAAGTTTAATTGAAAAACTTGAAGGAAATATTTTCACGAACCATATCTTCCCTGTTCAACCCTATCATCTGGTAATCAGAAACTGGATCGTCGATTCTACTCAATTGCAATCGAAAAACAAATGTTAACGCGAGAATATCGCGTGTAAGATTACAAGCCTAACGAGTTTTCGATCGGAGATCGAAGAAATCGAAAGAAACAGAGGGCAGGATTCGAGGATACACGGCCAATAGAAAACCAGTATACAGCGATTGCGCTGCACAATGCGCTTTCAATCCTCTTCGATCCTAAAACGAGCGGAAACTTCGACTTCGAAAATATTTCAGGTTTTCCTATAAAGAAAACGATGACGGAGAGAGAGTGCATTGCGTTCAACGACACACATCCTCGCCGTAAACGTCGCATGTTGCAGAGACGTGGATAGAAGCGATTCTGACGGGCGGAAGGAAATACGTGAGAAACGACTCGTTTATTTTAAAAGCGTCGTTCTTTCTGGAAAGAATATATGGACGGGGAATAAGAATATTCGATGTCAAGAATTTTTGATTTTCATTCTTAAACCGTCGAGGAAAATCTCTAAAAGTTATTACAGAGAGCTAGATCTTAGATTTTATTATAATAATAATAAATCTTTTCACACGTTTCATTTGTTTGATTGAAATTATAAACTAAAAGTGTTAATTATTCACAAAAGGAATTGAATTGTTCAGCAGTTAATAGTTTATCAATTCGAAACCATATCACGTTTCTTTTTCTTTCTTTTCGTTACGAGATTTTAAACTTTCCAAATGGTTTTTATCCTTAAAATGATCTTTAAATCATGGCGAAATTTCATATTCTTTTTCATTTATATTATTTCGCAATAGTTTAGAAGAAAAGGATGATCAATCAAGCGTGGAGCGTTGTAATGAATGAATTTAAAATTTAAGAGGTATCTTTCCAAGTAAAGAACAATTGCACAATTGGTATCTTCACACATTACTCAAATTACCCGTAATTGTTCGTCTTATGTTTCCAACTAACGTTTCGAGAAAATACTGTATAATATTGCGACATGCAACGCGATCGTTAATCTTTCGTTATCTTTACACCTTTGTAACATCCAAGAATATATTATCTTGAAATACGAGAGAGCTTATGATTGCGCTTAATCGAGTTATTAATTATATCAATTACATATCGAAATAATTTTCTCTAAAAACCAAAATTCAAATTCATTTATATAACATTCTCCTCTTCTTTCTTTTTATTTTAATTTTTTATCGATCGAATAAATGAAAATAATTCAAAAACTATTTTCTCAAAAAATTACTCTCTTTAAATTTGCAAATTTGTTTTCAGAGAAGACATGTTCGCGTGTAAAATATTCCATTACAAATCTACAAATATTTTAAAAGACAACAATTATTCCATAGCTCAATCATTCAATATTTTGAAATACGTCGTAAAATGCCTTCTTTGTACCATAACATTCGTTAATAGGAGTAGACAATAACACAATTATCTCTGTCAGAAATCAACTCTCTCCACGCGAAACTGTTTCCAACCGTTCCAAGAATTGCGAAATAATAATAAACGATGGATCTGTCCGTGTTTACGTCCACAGTACGTCGAAGCAGATCGAAGAGTCACGACCAAGTTTCGAGGAGGATATTGTTTCGAGTAATTCAAGCGTGTACACACCACGACTCGAGGACGAACGTGCTCTCCTGTGTTCGATTCGCGAGATAAATCTAGATATCGAGCTCATCTCCGCGGGATAAGTGCTCCCTCGACGAGTTTCTCTACCTTGACTTCATGGAACCAATAAAACCGGTCCTGCCATTTCGTAAAGTGAATTCGGTAAGTCAAGTTTCTTGTCTCCATCTCTCCTTCGAATCATCATTCGAAATGATTCTGAACGAGTATAAGAAACGGATGGTATATCTTTATTTTTATATTATGTTTGATTCTGAGTGTATTCCTGAGATTTTGAGTGTATTCTTTTTCGAAAAATTGAAAGAATTGGATGTCCTGGAAATTCATTCGTTCGTTTCTTGATCTCTATTTGAAAGTTTTGAAAGTTCGGATGAGAGAAGTGTATGTAAACGCGAAGTTGAGTGAAGTCGAACGAAAGTGAAACTAATTATTTTATTTAATATAAATTGTCGTCCTTTCTATCTCAACAACTCTATCATAGAATTTGATAAATTCAACATATGCATCAAAGAATCAAACAATCGGGAAATATACGAAAAGTAAAGTCATAATAAAATCACGAAGGCTTACGAATTCTTTCGAACTTTTATTTTTAAAGTATCACAAAAAGAAAAAAAAATTGATTGACACGTAGCATGACGACACAACAGACAATTTCACGATATCGCGACAAATATTGTATTACGATATTCGATAAATTTGACAAGCTGTCTATTTGCAAATCGTTAAAGAGAAAATACTCGACGATTCGTACACGCAGCAAAACGTGAAAAAAAAAAAAATATCGGCAAGAAGATCTCGACCGAATTAAGAGAAGGTGTAAAAATAGAACGAATCCATTCCTTAAGACCAAGAGGAGAGGAGAGAAGCGAAAAAGAAAGAAAAGAAAAGGGAAAAAAAAGAAGTCAACGACTCGTGGACGGTGTATCGATTGCAAATATTTAAAGTACGAGGTCAGAGACAAGAGAGTGCTCGAGCATTCTCTGTCTCGGAGAATAAGTAAATAATGAAGGAGCGGATGAGGGTGAAGCAGTATGTGTACACCACGCGTCGCATGGGATTCGTCAAATCGCTTTAGCACTAGTGGCATAGCTGTGAAACGGGGTTGTTGCCTTCCTACAGGCCTTTATCTTCGCTGCTAACACCCTCCCAAACGCTCGATATTCAAATTTTCACGTTATCCACTCGAGGATCAACTATCCACGGAGGACACACATATACACACTTGGTAAATCCATTTTTGTTGATTTTTTTTTTTTTTT
>NW_006263346.1:2051985-2059151 GCF_000469605.1 Apis dorsata
ATATTTATATTATTTAATAGAAAATAGAATAATATTTTTATTTTAGGTTTATATTCGATAAATCCATTTCTAGTTTGATCTTTCTGATTTTTTAAAAGCATCTATAGTGGTCAATATTGATAAATTCATTTTAATTGATTTTCTGATATTTTTGTAGCGATTAAAATAGGAGGATGTGCGGTCATATTCCAAAGAATATTTGAAGAGATAAAGAGAGGTTATAAAATATAACCATTTTAATTATAGATATCATATAAATTGAGAATAATTTATCGAGTTCAATTTTATCAATCTCATCAGATATATAATAATTCGCATTATTTATTTTTTATACGTAATTCAATTTACGTTTATAAGCAAATTTTTATTCTTATATTCTCGCGGCAGTCACGCGTATTATTCGCGAACAAAAACAAAATGGACACAAAGAAATAACTCTTGTAATCTGACATGTAATCTGAACATTGTAAATCAAAGTGCTATTATTACATATTTAGCCAACGTAGTAATGTTAAAGCACGTGAATCGTAGCGCGAAATATAGTATCAAGTCCATTGATATTATCCATGTGCACGCAAATACAACAAGTCTCAAAGAAACCTTACACGTCGCATACACCTTATTTCTCTGGATAAATCAATGCAGATTTAGGATATACCCTTTTTTTCGCATAACAATAAAAAAGCTACAATATATAACCCATCTTTCTATCCTAACATTTAAATAACTCGTATTTAATATCAATTCACAACAATAATCTCAATTTTAAAATTATTTGAAGCGTCAATATTGTAAAACTATCACGTAGCGAATCAATTTTTCATCGAGAATTTATTTAAAAAAGCCTTTATCGATTATTTTACAAATTTTTTTTCATCGAACAAGATTAAAGAATACATTCTGTTTGAATACAAAGTCAATAAGATCCCACAGTTAAATATACTTGATCGATGCAATAACTTTATCTATTGTCACGCTTCTGTATGATGTATGCAATTATACCTGTCGGCTAATTTTAATTATTAATGCATATTTCTCGATTGTATATTGGATACAATAATTTCATGTGATTTTACGACGTACAAGCTTCATTTTTTAAACGATATTTGAACGAAGAAAGTATAAGCGTTGCGATAGTCATTCGTTCCAGCAAATATTCGAATAATTTAATCCCGGATCAGAATATATTTCACACTGTGGATATCGCAAAACGTTTTAATTCCTAAACAATAATAATAATAATAATAATAAATAATATTTTACAATTGGACAAAATACAGTCTTTTATAGTTTGATGAGATTGACACAAATTATCTCCGAACCGAACTATCGATGCGTTAATGCTCAACTTAAACAACTTCCTCCAGCTTTAAACGATAATTAATACCTGCCAATATTGGTAATAACCTGAACCTCGGTCGAGTTGGCAATAAGGGATCGAGGGGGAACAGGAATTGGAACGTGGCCATGTCTCAAGGCGAGAGAGCTCGACGACCATCATCGATTATCTCTCCCGAATTTTCTCGACTAAAAAAAAAAAAAAAAAAGGGAAAAAATCTGGAAGGGGAATTTTTCAATTTTTTTTTTGAACGTAATTTTACGCTCTATGCTCGAATCGTATGTCGCAAATCGCAGAGCTTGCGTTGACGTCAATTCAATTGATCAATTGAATTGACGTCAACGCAAGCTCTGCGATTTGCGACATACGATTCGAGCATAGAGCGTAAAATTACGTAAAAAAAAAAAAAAAAAGGATAGAATCTCGAAGAGGAAATTTTTCAATTTTTTTTTTGTACGTAATTTTACGCTCTATTCTCGAATCGTATGTCGCAAATCGCAGAGCTTGCGTTGACGTCAATTCAATTGATCAATTGATTTATGGATCGATAACGAGTTATGAAATTTATGAAAATTATCTCGACGAGAAAAATGTGAGCGAAATATAAGCTCATATTTTTATGCTCATCAATGATTCTTATTATTTGCTGCAATTATAAATAAAATATCAATTCGAAAAATAAACTCAACTTATAGGATTATATCGATAAACGATATAACAATGATTTTTTTTTTTTCATATCAATAACTGAAAATTTTGAGTAAATTTTTATTGCGACGATATTTTTTGTTCCACGAGTTCTCCCTTCTTTTCCAATCTCCGCTTTCTCTATCTCGAGATCACTTCGCGCAATCTTACCTCCTGGCACCATACACATTCTCAGGATTGCTCTTCAGCTTTTCCTACACTCTTTCAACAAACACTCGAATCTCTATCGCGAGAATTCGTTGCTCATCGATGACATAATATAGCGAACATTCGATTTCATAGATCGAAGCTCGCGAAACGGAAGAAGAATCGGCCTCGAGCGTAATGGAATTTACGTTTTGCTTTAGCGAAACACGAGTGACGGCCAATTTGTTCAACGACTGTGCTTGACTGTGATCGAGTCGTGTCCGCGACCAATCGTGAGAATTTTACGCACGGAATTCGGTTAGTGTGCGCCACCGTTCCGAATCAGAATGCCTCGTTTCCGATTCGCAGACACGTCCACCATTTTACCACCATGATTCCGTGAAGCTAACTTAGACTGTCGAGGATGGAGAGGAAATCGAGCTTTTGATGTATCTGGTCTCTTGGTATACAACAAGAGATCGTGATGTGAAAGTTAATTTTTTTTTATCGATTGATGCATAATTGTAAATTGTTTGGCGCTGATCTTTAAACGATTAAAGATGTTAAAGGTATTCAATGATATCTAATGATATTATAATTTTAAAACAATTTTTAAATTATCGATAGATAAAGCTTAGTACAGTATGTATTTAATTTTGATAAATTTTTTTTGAATAAAAATATAAAATATGTCTGCTGTATGGGAATAATCTTATTATCGAAATTTTTTCTTTACCATATTGAAATATTTTTCTCGTGTATTATCTATCGAGCATTTAAATTGAAAAGTTTAATATTGTTATTATCGTTTTATTAGTGTCTTTGTTCGAATGCTAAATTTTAATTATATTTACGATGATATATTACGATAGATTAATTATGATGCAAGATACGCGCCAGTAAATGTCCAAACTAAGTTCATTTTAAACAGAATAATAAAACGATTAAGGGAATCATTAACAGAAACAGATTTGAAAGTGCACGATCATGTTCCAGGAAACAGATGGTAAGCGGAAGGCGACGTCAACAAGTGTCTTGGCACGTTTGAGCGGTTTTTCAAAGCGGCCCTTCTTCCTGGCGAAGCTCGTAAAGACGCTTGGCACTCTAGCGACCAGGAAATTGTGCCGCGTGTCTGCCAAAAGTTTCATTTCACCGAGGACCGAGCATTCGAGCTCGTCCTTCAAATAAATCACGGAAAGATTTCTTGCTTTATAGCACAGTCTTTGTTACTATAGCTTGCTTCATAATCGTGCTATAAAATGCATAAAAATGTTGGTTTTCCTCCAAGAAGGAAGTCAATCGACTTTCTGTTTCTTTAAACGGGAATATAGGAATATTTAAATGTTTAACATAAGAAATATGATTTGTAATTATAAAAATGTTTAATGTTAATGATATAATGTACATACAAGATATATAAAGCAAAATTTGAAAATGTATATAAAAGAAACGTTTTAAAAATATATAGCAAGCAGCTATATATTTTTAAAACTTATAAATACAATAATAATTATTAAATTTTAAAAGATTCAGTAAAATATTAAAATTTCGATAAAAGAAAAAGCAGAGTCACGCGTGATAATTCAAAATATGTAAGTAAAATGTCACGAATGAAAAGAAGTTAAGTAACTTGAAAATCCTTGTTCATCCCTTCTTATTATTGTTCCTTGTTTTCAAGGGACTTTCATAATATTATTCTCGGTTTTATTGTGAGAATGAAAGTTTGATGTTTATGGCAAGTGTTAGGGATGTTAAATAAGGATGTTTGAACTAAATGGTTGAAGTTAGGATGAATCAAGCTTTCGCAGCTAAAGGAAACCAAAATAAAATATTACACCATTGCACAATATAAATACAATTTTTCTGTTCTATATATTAATTTTATAAAATATTACGATATCTGCTTAATTTTTTTCTTAATTTAATTAATTAATTAATTAAGTTTTAATTAATTTATCAATACCAATATAATATTCTTTTTAATTATTCTAACTTTCGAATTATTTGAAGTTGAATGAATTTCTTTTTTTTTTTTCTTACAACTTTTACACGAAAAGAGAAAAAAAAAAAAAAAGAAATTCATTCAACTTCAAATAAAACGAAAGTTAGAATAATAAAAAAGAATATATTATTGGTATTGATAAATTAATTAAAACTTAATTAATTAATTAAGTTTTAATTAATTTATCAATGCCGAGATAAGATTCTTGTTAATTATTCTAACTTGCGAATTATTTAAAGTTGAATTAATTTCTTTTTTTTTTTTCCTACAACTTTTACACGCAAAGAGAATACAAATAGAAAATAAATAGAACAGATTTCGACGTGGGAACGTAACCTAGCCTCGTTGATCCTCGAGAACGAGGGCATTCGGTTATACGGAGCATGGATGATAATATTGCACCATGAAAACTGTTCGAGATCGAACGAAGACCATCGTTGAAAGACTTAGTCTAGTGCTGCCTTACCTTGGTAATGGCACGGAAGCGAGCATGGCTTCCGTTCTGAACGACGAAGTCTTAACTGCAGATTAAACCAGGTACAACCATTGTGAAAGGTCCACTCGAGGACCCGTGTCGCGAACTATATATCTAGATACGTTTGTAGGCCGTTTCACGTCCTCTATTTTCCCCTCTCTCCGCATGGATTCTTATCTTCTTTCTTTTCTTCCTCTTCTTCTTCCTCTTCTTCTTTTTCTTTTTCGTTGTCGTGGCTTTATATATTCCTTTCTCTCCCTCTATTTCTTTTAAATTTATATTCTTAACCTGGAGGTAGAATTCGAAGAATGATTAAAGAGAAAAACGGTATCTCGCTCGTGTCTTGTTAAAGAACAGTATACATATATATATATATGTATATATAATTGAACTAGGCGAAATCGTAAATCCGAAAGTGATACGAATAATATAGAATATTAATTGACAGCATTCGTTTTGGTCGTTCCTCGTATCCTCCCTCTTATTCGTCCACGTCTTCTCGCCTCTCTTCTTAATAATATTCTTATCAGACGTGTGAATTTCTCGAACGAGCAGATAAAACAATAGATCTGAATGATATTTTTTTTCTCTCTCTCTCTTTTTCTCTCTCTCTCTTTTTCTCTCTCCAAAGACATATATTTTAGTAGATTTTCTTCTTAATAATTAATCACATCATATATTAATATATTTCTATGTATGTACATATATATATATTTATTTTATTTTATTTTTAATCTCGCTATATTGATTTTATCGACAAGCCTCTCTAAGCGTTCTCTAATTATCATCTATTCCGTCGTTTCTTTCAATCGATATGTCAACCTGTTCCCATTCGTTCGGTTTAATTATTCATCCTTGTTTCTTTTCCTCTCTCTTTCTCTTTCTCTCTCAGCCCGCCTCTTGATTCGCTCTTCGCCAATTTAAGACACTTCTTCTTCGTCGTATATGTCACCTCGTTCACCAAGTCGACCTCTGAAAACGGAATTTCACGCGGTGATGCACGACTACCCGCCACGGGAAGTGCGCAAGAAACGACAAACACGTGTGTCGCGATCGTGCGATATCCTTCCTTCTCCTTCCATCGCTCAGCTTTTTGTCCCCTCCCCCCCTGATACACGCTGCTCGTAGAAAATTTATACGCTGCTCTTGGAACCGCTTGCTTGAGATTAAAGGTTTGTTCGACAAAAAAAAAATTCGAGGATTATTCATTCGTCAGCGCAACCAAACCTAGTTTTTCTAATCCTAACCCCGTTTAGTCTAATTTAATTTGATTTTAACGAAGTCTATCCTGAGATTAACTCGACGACAATTTTTTCCAATTTTTCCTAGTAATAGAAAAATCAATTCCTTCGATCAAATCTATCTTGACGAAGTTTAATCTAATTTAAGTTAAATATAATACAAAAACGTGGTTCTTCAATTTCGTTTAATTTTAAATTCGTAATAAGTCATGTTATATGGTCTATTTAAATAATTTTCGAAATACTTCGTAATTATTAATATTTTACTTTAATACTGTATTGCACAATATTATACAGCATTGTATAATACTTTTACTGATACAAATATTGCATATACACAAATATTTGAGTCAGATATAAATATATTTTCAATTCATTCACAATCCTATTTTTGCGAAATGTAAAGCATCTTTAATTTATTACTCTTAAAAAAAATTTTTTGAATACTATTTTATCTGATCAATTTTAGCGACACTGCATTAAGTTTTCAAATTATTCTAATTTAATATTTCTAAAAATATAAAAAATAACGACGAGTCGGTTTCAGACATTCCTTTTTTTTTTTTTTTTTTTTTTTTTTTTTTTTTTTTTAAAAGTATCCTCCTCTCTGATCTTCATTCGAGACGAACTTTCTTTTGTTCTCGAGTCAAGTGCGCCATTAATTTAAAAAATATTGAATTACTTCGCGCGTTGATTCCAAGCTCCACGTATCCTATCGATCCATTCCATAAGAGGTTATCGCTTTAAACGAGGGCATGAAAGTTCGCAGCTCGATACTTGTTTTCGAATGCGAAGATGTCTCTCTCTTTATCGAAAATATCAGCTGGACATTGAAAATAATTTAAACAACTTTGAAAACTCGTCCAATGTATTCACTCTTCTATGATATCCACTGGATAATAATCTCGAATCCAATTTAAAATATATGCATGTATCTATTGTTGGATGTAATTGTGATGATGGAAAGTTTTTTTTTTTTTTTTAAGAAAAAAATTAAGGTCACTTTGACGTGTAATTGTAGGGAAATTGACGCGAACTATCCCCTTTAAAAACGTGAAACCGTGTTCCACAGACAGGAAGCGAAACACCAGGAATATATTTTACGCTTCGTGGAGATTATGGGGTGCGATAATAACTTTTGCATGTGATCGTTTATCGTTGAAGTGGTGTTATACAAAGTTGTGCTGTTTATCGATTTTCTTCGCAGATAACATTTTGTCATTTATGTTCTCTCTCTCTCTCTCTCTCTCTCTCTCTCTCTCTCTCTCTCTCTCT
>NW_006263346.1:2059346-2063333 GCF_000469605.1 Apis dorsata
AAAATCAAAAGGTCTTCGATGATTTATTATCGACAAAGAATTTTAAATCTGTTAATAAAAACGAGAAATTAATGGTTATAGTTACGAGAGCGAGCCATTTATGAATCTTTCTTTCTAGTCTATTTCTAAAACAATTTCCAATTTAACTTCTATCCTCAATACAAACAATTTAAACAAACCACTGAAACCAATTTTTCTCCTTTCGCAAATGGAAAAGGCCACAAAAGGCAAAGCACAATTGAAAAAAAAAAAGAGAGATCCCTTTCCGCTCGATTCTTTTCTCCAATCCCTATGAAATACTATTTTCTAAAAACGAATCGCTTCAGGGACTTTGTACTCACGTTACGCAATTTACTTAGACGCAATGGATGGAGCAACAGTCGTGATGGATCGTGTTCTCAATGAAAAGACATTTTATCTCTGGATTAATAAACCGAGTTACGATTAATAGAATCATGATCGAATGTTGATTTGCGAGTATGAAACAAAACGATATGTTAAATATGATATGAGAGAGAGAGAGAAAGAGAGAGAGAGAGAGTTGTAGATTTGTGAATATCATTAATTATTTCGAATCAATTATTATTTTTATATGCACACGAAATATTATCATGTGAATATAATTAAATGATCTATTGAAAAATCGATTTCAATTAATCAAAATCAATCCGACTGTATTTATACGAGATATATAATTATTTTTCCGTTTTAACAAAATAAAAAATAAACTTGTATATTTTTAATAATTGCAAGAATAAGAAACTACTAACATTGCTGCTATAATTGTGCAAGAGAATTAATAATTGATATTAAAATTTTGTGAATTATCTATCTAGTGAAATTAATAATAATCTCAATGATAATTCTCTTCTGTAACAAAAGTAACATCATTAGCTATCATATTAATAAATTCTCTCGCACAATGAGTTTAATAAAGAAATTATTTTAACAAATTGTAATGTTAATAATCGAGATTGAATTATTCTTAAACGCTCTTTCTTTCAAAAAGTAGGAAATTTCTGATCACTAAATCTCTGATACAATTTTTTTTTATATTATTAAATTTCTACGCGCGAGAACCTTTAAACATCAAAATAACAATTCGAATAATCAAAGCAACATACGTTTTAATTCGCGTACGATCGAAACGAAATTCTCAAAAAGTGGCAATCAAGCAACAACAAGTTAATGACAGACGCGATATAATTTACGCGCCACGATTTCAACGAGTTAACTGGATAAATGCGGAGCTACGAAATTCGACATTAAAGCACGGCTGCCCTTTTGAAATGAAAATTTCACGAAAATTTATAGCGGCTGACCCGATCGATCGTGTCGATTGGAACGAATGAGAGAGAAAAAGAGAAAGAGAGAGAGAGAGAGAAAGAGAGAGAGAGAGAGAGAGAGAGAGAGAGAGAGAGGAAAAAGGAAGGCAAAGAAAAATAGGGAGTTTTCAAACGTTCCATAGAACGCATACACCTGCGTGCTTTCTCTTCAACTCGTCGAGTTAACATGCTATTGACCCGCTAAACCAATTTCCGGGGCGCAATTGCGGAAGATTTTTATTACAGGGGACATAATCGTTGAACGAATTTGATCGTCCCCACTTTCCACCACTTGTACCTGCATGCACTCGTGACGCAAAAGATGAAACGGACAGAGGGTTTCGAGAGATTAAAAAATTGAGTCTTCGTTCGCCATTCATCCTACGCTTTTGATGTAGTAATTAATCTTAATACACGATTGAAATTCAATGAAACATGGGATTATGTAAGATTAATAAGTTGTAGCGAGCGTATGAAATTGGGTGAGAAGTTGTGGTTGGATTAAATATATAGCAAAAGATAATTTTTTGGGGAGAGAAGGTGGGGTTGAAAATTTAAAGACAGGATTAGAAATGTAAATGAATCGATGAAATTTGAAATAATCGATGAGAGTTTCAAAATATGCTTAGAGAAGTGAATTACACGTTATAATTGGGAATTGTAATATATTAAATTTATTGTATTCGATATTTTATTAATCGAAGAATAATTTTAATATCGTAATACAAAATTTATTGATAAGAATATGAGATATTTCAGAGATGAATTATATCTGTAATTAAAAGTGACAAATTTATAATAACTTTATTCATTTTTCATTCTTTATCAATATTGAATTAAAATATTATTTTAATATTGTCGATATTTAAAAAGAATTCTGCCTTTAATAAGATTTATTAACAAAAGATTCAAGATAAATATTAGTAAGTCATCGTTCACCCCTCGCACAATAACTAAAACGTATTAATCACATCTCCTTCCAAAACTTTCTCTTAAAAAAAAAACACAACTCGCAGCATACTGAACTCAACCTTGAAATCGATCGAATTTCTATATAACAAATTTCCATCGAATTCAAGTCGAAACGTGACTTTTCTCGTGTGAAGGGAGATATTCTCGATTGAAAAAAGAATCCCTCTTCTCAAGCTTACGCAAAAATTGTTCGACTCTGCTCGAGTCCCTCTATCATGAATTCGAAAACGAACGCAAGCTCTAAAAACGGAAAAAAATGCAAAGAATTTTAGAATTATATTATTATAGAAGATTCGTCTTGCAATGACCGCAAAAGAGAGTTTTTCTACCACCGTTGATTCACCCCACGACCACGATATTCTCGTACTTCAAAGAACGTCGAACCTCTCTCTTCCCCCCCAAGCAAGCGTTCCGTTGTCGGAATTTTAAGTCGTTGGAAATAATCCCAAGTTTTCCTCTCCCTTCTCCGCGAGCATCACCGGCGAATTTCTCGTTTTGTCTCCGCGCAATGTTACGAGCAGCGAGTATTAAGCGGTCCTCTCTCGATCGTGTTTAAAATCGTGGAATTTAAAAAGCGACTCGATTATTCCTCGATCGAACGAATTCTTTTTTTCACCCCACAATAGTGAAAAAAAAAAAAAAAAAATCAACGATCCAAATTCTCGAGGAAAAATATTATTTCCTCCACGAACATCACACCATACATTTCGAACGATCGATTAAACATTTGCTACGTATCTCACACGATCGATGCGTGGCAAAATTATCGCACCAAAATTTCCCCGCACATTCACATCACGATCACGCGATCGAACCAAAAGGAAGAATTACTCTCGAGCGGATTACACTCGCGCGCCGGGGCCAATCAGCCCCAAAGAACCTCTTTCGATTGCGTGTAATGCCGACTTACGTCTCACCTCGCCTTTCGTCCCTCCCTGCTATATACACGCGAATTAACGCGCGCGCGTGTGCCAGGCAGGCAGGCACGCAACACGCACGTACGCACGCACGCACGCACGCACTGGACTGGATTATACTCGAGCACGAGCCACGCGCGATGATTTCGATGAACACACGGTGCGCACAGGCGGCGAGGGAAAACGAAATGTCGTCGGCCGATGGTAAGCCGTGGAAGAAGGTCGTTCGTTCACACGGAAGCCTTGCCGGCGTTGTCGGAGCGGCGTCGCGCGAGTAGCCGGCGGGAGGACGCTGCTCGACGCCGCCACTTCCTCGCAACTAGCATCCCCCGACGTGGTGGCTTCTCAACCGACGTGGAACGCCGCGCCGGCTCGACCTCGCCGAAAGACGCGCGACTACGACGGTTGAATGTGGGGCAAGGCTGACCCACGCACACGCACACGCACACGCACAGGCCGCCGTGTGGGCCGTGGCAAGCACGGCTCTCGCTACTGCCGGCTGCCACAACGTGTACCTCCGCTACTAACCTGCCGGTACCCCCTCCATTTCCACCCAGCTCCCTCCACTCCACCCGAGATATCAGGCCGGGCAGCCTATCTCTGTCCAACCGCGGCAACGACGATCAACCACTCGAACCACCACCCCTATTCACCCCACCGTTACTGCGCATGTCGATAGTGCCGTACCGTGTCAAAGCCGCTCCTGTGCCGCCCTCATCGAGCGAAATTTCCTAGGGTCGATTTTCTTTTTTTTTTTTTTTGTTTTTTCGTTT
>NW_006263346.1:2063623-2075797 GCF_000469605.1 Apis dorsata
CTGTTGGATGGATGGTTTATCAATAGAACGTTTATTTTTTCCTATAGTTTTTCTGGATTTGTTTCTTTGTTTCTGGATTTTTTTGTTTTTTTTTTCTTTTTTTACTTTTCTTGTTTTGCTTCGATTGAATTTTTCGTTCGAATGTCGTAAATGTGTTTTATGTCAATAGTGAAATGAAGTATGGGATTGTTCAGATGAATTATTTTTTTCTTCTGTTTTCTTTTTCTCCTTTTTTTTCTGCTGGATTTTAAGAAATTGGATTTTAAAGGATGTTTAGATTAAATCTGATGAACCTCTGGCGAGAAAGATATCTGGTTTGGTATCTCTAGGCTAGCTAGGTTGTTACATGGGTGTTTTCTGGCAGGAGCAATGGGAGAAGATGGTGTAGAGTTCAATGAACTCACCGGGTTGGATTTTAACAGTGTATTTCTTATTATCACTTGTTACATCTCGGAATTTTATTAAATCATGCGCGGTAATTTAAATTGCATTGGTAATTAAGGCGCAATTAGAACATTGGAAAGTCTTTTATACTTAATCTTCTAAAATTTTCTAGAAAAATTACTACTTTGATCAAAATCTAACAAGACAAATTTTTATTTTCAACCTCTATATGTCCACACACATTACTCCTCCATATCTTTCCCAATGCATTTTCCATTTATCAGTCGCATTCGATCGCGCAATAATCGTAAACGTAGGAACAAAAGAATCTGGACGCGTTCTTAACCGCGAGGAGAGTAATATTTCCAAGTGGTCGGCACTTTATTAATCCTAGAGACGTAAGTAGCTCGAAGCAATTTGTTAGGACATTTTCAGAATGCACGATTTCCTCTTACGTGTCGCCCAGTGGGAGTAATGTGAGTGGATTACGACGCTACGTGCGTTTATGCAGATGTAGCGGAGAATTTTATTAGAACTCTTTGGGACCCTACACAATATCCTACACACACTGCTCCCTTTTTATCTTTATACAGGATTCTCAGAAGTCCCAGGCGATTGGAATAAGAATAGGATCGTTAAAATGAATTCGTTCGAGAGTAGAGAAAGCGAATAAAAGAGAATGATAATATAAATTCATTTAAAAAACGGGAAATCAATTTTTGCAATGATATCAGGCAATTATAATATGAACTTGTTGTTACAAAATTAAATTTAGTTTTAAGTGTTTAATAGTGTGGATTGATTTTTGTGAAATTTAATGGAATGTCAAAAGAAATTATTAAATGATAAGGAAAAAATTAAAATTATTGACGCAGCTTGCGAAAAATTGCTAAATAAAATTAACAATGATTAACTGTCTAATAAAATCTTAATCATACTTTACATAAAAGTTTAAAAAAACCTAATATCGTCCTGAAAAATTTATAATTAATCAAATTCGCGTTTTAATTGGTATTAGAATAAATATATTATTAGTATAAATCTAATTTAAATACCATCATAAAAATTGATCTCTATCGAAAATGTTTATCATTTCATCATACCCAATTTGCTATACGTGCAAAAAAACAGTTTAAACATGTTTCCTTTTCAAATTTAGGTAAAAAAATAAAAAAAAAAATTCTCGTACGCGAGACTTTCGATTTACATATGTGACATTTACACACATCCTTGTTCCCAGAAACGAGGCACGCACGCCTGCTTAAAAATCTATTTTGTTGAATCGAAACGAGCTATTCGCGTGCGACTTATCCTGGATCACAATGACCGGTATCGTGGCGATGGACGATGAAAAATCGTTCGAGAGAAGCGAGGAGCTCTGCGACAAAATACCGCGTACACGAACTGTGCCACGTTCAACAGTTTACCCCACATTCAACAGCCTTCTATGAGCAGGGAGAGGAGACGGTTGGAAACGCACCACCCGCGAGGACAATGACTAGAATCGTGAAAAGGAATTCAACGGAGGAATCGACCTCGAAAGAGTTTTTAGAAAAAGCCACCAACTGGTGGAAGATTCGAGGGTAATGGAGTTGTACGAAGAAATTTGAGAAACAAGGGGACGAAATCTTCGTGATAATGAGAATAAATGATGATCTGAAATTTTTTGTTTCCTTTTGTTTTTATATATAGTTTGTAGTGGAAAGGAATCCTTCTTTATGTTTAAGGGATGTTTTGTGAGTTTTTTGCGTTTTGCAAAAGTAAAGATAATTTAAAATTATCATACGATAGAGACGTTTAATTAAATTAAAAAATTGTTATCAAAAAATTACTGGATCTTTTGTTCTGAGAAAAAATAATAGGAAATTTGATAATAATTATAAATAGACCATGAAGAATCTCTTTAAACAGATCTATAATTATATCGATATGTCTTATTGTAATTATGGTCTCACTGAATTAATATTTCATTTGTCAAATGAATTCAACTAAACATTGATACTACTAAGCTTATATGGATTTGAAAAGCGAATGTATTATATATCGATGCCCCCCTTCCCCCACATTATTGACATATTAAACGAATTAAATTCATTCAGTAAATTAACCTGAAATGCAATAGTTATTATTGCCTTTTTTTTTATATTACATTTAAAATAAATTTAACATTTCCTCCATATATTTTATATTTTTACGATTTTTTTTTAATCGGCTTTTATGACTTATTTCCATTCATAAAATTTCTATTGAAAATTATAATAGAATGTTCTTTATATCGTATTACAATAAATAAATATACAAATCTTTCAATATACAATATTTTCTAAAATAAAAAGAATATATTAACTATTTTTTTTCTTTTTATTTCAGTTCATTCACGTATGCAAAGGATTATTTACCACAGAATTAAATTATATAAATTGCCTATATAAATAGATAACCGTTTTTCTATCCACTTTACGAAAATTCCATTATCCAGAATATTCATTCATGATAAATCTTTGACCTTCAACTTGTATTTCAAATTTCGATCCTACTACTTGGCAAACACCTACACAATCACGTCGGAATTGCGTGCGTCTCGGTATCAAGTTGTCACGAAAATAGGAACTGCGCCTCTGGTATCAAGAATCCAGCTAGGACTCAAAGCCCTTCTTCGTCCCTCGACAGTTCCTTACCTCTTTTCCTTCTATCCGCAGATTTTTCTCGATTTGCTCGCGTATTCTCCAGAGAAATTATATTTCCGACGCAAAACGATGGACGGTACAAGAGAGGCGACGAAGCGCGACAATGCGGCTTTATTCAACCAAGTGAAAATGATACGTTAAACGTCGATTAATAAATGACCCACGAAGATTGTTAAAGAAATTGTGTTTTGAATTCGTACTATAATCGATGTTATTCAATTATGTATCTTCAATTTAAACAATTAAATTGAAATCGAAATTGAAAGACACTTCCTCGTATTAACGTTTTATTCTTTACATCTGTTTCGTGTTTTAAAAAAAAAAAAACATGTTTATTGATCAACTTATTACTTCTGAATGCATCATTTCTCTGTGCATCTCTAATTTTTCTCTTGCATCCATTTAGAATTTTTTAAAATGGTCACCATAGACTTTCAAATCTGAGATCTAGAGGTGTCATCGCAAATTATATTATTGCTATTCAATATTAAAGACTCTTAAAAACAGATATCGACAAGATTTTGCTAAAAAATCTCTCACAATGTTATATAAATCTTTCCAGCGAAAACTCCACGTGTTGCTGTATGTACTGCAATAAACCTCGATACTTGATAGTTCTACGTGGCTCGCCTAGTATAGAGTATTATTTCGTGGATAGCGTAGCATTTGACAGAGATATCGGTCGGCTATAAGGAGGGACGGTCAATTTAAACTATTAAAGGAAGAATGTTTGGCTGATACTACGTGGAAAGAGCGACTAGGGCGGGAAATACAAGAGAAACGAGAGGGTTAAAAGGAGAGAGGCGGCACGCGGTGGCGGCCACCACGTCGTATACCGACGCCACTCCATATTGATTTTTCGGTGGTGGGGGAAGAATAGTAGAAGTGAGAAATGAAAAATGGAGGGTGAAAGGTGGAGAGAGGAGAGAGATGTAAACGGAGGAAGAGAGAAAGTGAAATGGAATTAGAGCTATAACTGGAGGGAAAAGAAGAGGGATGATCGTTGGGGTGGGATTAGCCGCTTCCTCGTTTTTAACCCGCACGGTAGTAACCCTTGGAAGGTTATGTTCGACGAAGATGGCGCGGCCGGTATAAATATTTTCGTTAAACGACGGGTGATAACGAGAGATAGGCGGGCAATTGAAGATTATAGTATTTAACGAAGTTAACATCGTGTATATTTCCACGATGGAATCACTTTGTGAATTACGTTTTGGATATTTAATTTGTCTTTGTACGTATGTATCACATTTAGTTATTCGCAATTTTAATTAAATTTAATATTGACATGATAGTGATTTATTATGTATGCATTATTATATTATGATATATATATATTATGTGTATATATTAAATTTCATAATGTAGACTCACGATTTTTGTTTAGTTTAAGTATTATTAAATAGATAGTAAAGTCTAGAGCAAGCAAGAAAATTTAAATATCGATGTTTCTTATGTTATGTTTCTAGATTTCATAAAAGTAGTTTAATCGGATGGACAATTACGATGCTTCTACGTCGTGAGTTCGTACGCTACTGAACAACGAATGATCCGCCGTGCGTAAGTAGATTCGCTTCGCGTCTGGTCAGACGGCTTCGTTCGTGTTCGCCATTACTCGTCGTTTTTCGTGACACTTCGTGCGAATTCGGGTCACATGACCGTTAACCTAAACCGCGCGATTATTCATTTTGCGACAGGAATCGGTATCATTCTCGTTATTAAATAACCGACACAAATAATAAATTTCGCGAACAATAGTTCCACTTCGAACAAATTGAATTTCGCGATGATATGATGAACAGATCAATCGAATTTAATTTAATTAAATTTCTCAATTTGATCGTGTGAAAGATAATTTACTTAATCGAGATTTTATAACAGATATTTTAGGATTTATTACAATTGATTTTAATTCGTATGATGAACTTTTTGAAGATAATCGTTTAGAGTTTAGAAAGTAGTAGTTTTATTTGTCATGTAAAAAAATCTAATTTCGAGATTAAAGTATTAAATAGATTTGAATATTAATTAACTTGTACTACAAAGTCATAATAGAGTTTTTATTTTAATTAAAGAAACTGCCATTTAAATGCCACGATTAAATAGGAATTTATATTTGGAGTTTATCCTCCTTCTCTTTCAAAGGTCAAGGATAGTTTCGAGTGAAAAGATTAACTTATA
Source organism: Apis dorsata (assembly GCF_000469605.1). Taxonomy (NCBI): domain Eukaryota; kingdom Metazoa; phylum Arthropoda; class Insecta; order Hymenoptera; family Apidae; genus Apis; species Apis dorsata. Next base: position 2,068,876 of record NW_006263346.1, read on the forward strand.
TTTAGATAATATACATATTTTTCGTCAAAGTTTCGATATTAACTTTATCAAATTTTCACATATTTTTAAAGTAAACCGAATTTAAAGATCAAAAAATTTATATGCATTAGATAAGAAAGTTTAAGTATAAGAGATAAAACTATCTCTGAAATTTTCATCCTCGTAATATCATTCTCATAATATCGAAAAGTTTTACATATGTTTTTCTTTTATGTGTTTTCTAAAATTTTCTATCATAAGTAATGCATACATAATTTATTAAATTTACTAAAAACTAAAAATTTTCGAAAATATAAGATCTAGCAATACTAAGAAAATTTTCATTTCTCTCTCATTAATCTTACAATCACTTCGTTCGAAGATTTCTTCAAATCACTGATTTTTGTATATACAAATATTTAAAATATACAAACCTTACTCGTTAAAATGCAGAACATAAAATGATAAATATTCAACAAAACTCTGCTCGTAACATCAATCAAATTCAACAAATTGAATAATATTCATCACTTACACCATCAACGTCCCTATTTCTTCATCAAAGCGGAAGAAAATTGGAATCTTTTCCATTTCCCACGCAATAAAGGAGTCGAATAAAAAACCAATAAACTCTCTGAATCCGAGTTCAAACAGGAAGGTTATTTCGTATTTCAATCTCGATCGAAGAGAAGAATGTTCGAAACTTTTCTCTCCGTCTGTCTCTAAGAACATGCTACAAGATAAGACTCCGAAAAATAATTCCACGAGTTATGGAAATCAATACGTACGAGGAAACACGAATGAACGTTCGCTTTTATTACACAATACGAAGTTTCCGTTCATACAAATAAAGCGGCGTGAAGATAAATCAAGCTTGACAAACTCGAGCTTGTTAGCGTTTCGTCGCGACATACCAGGGAATAAACTTTCTGTGTGAGTTGACGAGAGGCACATTGGATGTTTGCAACCAACTCGGCCATCGACGATTCACAAATGGGATTTTTGTCTTCGTGATATGAAATCTGCATGGCTTTATATCGTTGAAAATGTTAGTGTCTGAGTAAACTTCTCTCTCTTTTTTCTCTTTTCTTTTTGTAATAACTTGTATTACTATCTATTACCACTCCGCGATGCATGAAAGCTGAAATTAAATAATAAATCGATGGAAAAAAATTCAAATATAAATTCAACCGCCATAGTTTTTCCTGCAAAGCAAAGTTTTTTTTGGAAACGAAGCTCATCCCGCGTGTAATAAATAATTTCATTTACAAGATAGAATAAATGATTCAATACTAAATTCGAGAATAATACGTTACTATTCAATTCGAGTAATCATTGCTTGAGGGGGAAATTATCGAATTAATGCATCGAGGATATAGTATGATTGATCTGCGAGTGTTACAGTAATAATAGAATGCGTTGAAGCTGGATCTAAGGGAAGATGGATGATTATTGTCAGTCACATATGTATATTCGACAAGATTGAAACTATACTTCTGTATAAAAATCGTAACAACGGGAACAGTATGGATGAAATTATAAAATCGAAATTGTATATAATTATTGTTTTAACAGCGAGGAAAATTTTGAAAAATCTGTCTCGCTATTATAGAGAAAATTCCAAACTCGTTACAACAAAGTTAGCAGAACATCGTGTAGGAATTATAATATCCATTTAGGCGAAACTTTTCACGAGCAGGGAGGCGAGATCACGCGGATTTTTTAAAAAACATCGACCAAAATGCTGTAACTCAGGAGGGCAAAGATAGGATCAAATTGAAAAGTTGGCCACAGGAGTTTTGCCGGAGCTTTTCCAAGCTTTTCCAAGTCTGCGAAGTTTTCGTCTGAAACACTGTCGGTATTGATAAGAAGATATGTAGTTTACGCTATATATCTTGATTTCATTTCCTTCATTTTCAAATTTTATCTTTTTCTTCATTTTGCAATGAACAATTTCCTGCGAAATTATAAAACATATTTTTATTATCGTTAATAAAACTCTGTTTAATTAATTATCCACGAACATTATTATCAATTCTATCAAGTTCATAAATGTAATGTAATCATCTGATCGTATTTTTTATTGACATCATATTAACACACATATATTATATAATATTTGTTTTGACTATAAATTTAAAATCATGTCATAGCAATTAATAGACTACATCTAATAACAATAATTTTTAAAAATTGTTATGTATTTATATGTATATTATCAACAGAACAAAACAGAACGAATAGAAAAAACAACCACGACAATACACTCAACACAAATTTGCACAATCACTGCAATATTTTATCGCTCTAAACTTGACCTTTACCTTTCAGAGAGGAAGCGTGGGCGTTAACCAACGTGACCAATGAATTTCCCTCGACTTTCGTCCAGGAAAAAAAAAAGAAAGACCGTCAGTCAGTGGTGAATTAATTTCGTGGTAAAAGCCGAAAAGAAAGCACGAAGAACAATATTTCGACGATTTTTCCAATCCTACTATTCGAGTTCCTTTTAAATAAGAAATTCAATTTTCTTCGTTCCCTTTGAAACTTAATTTTGCGGTTATTATTAATTCGTTATGTACAAATTAACGCGAGTCCTCATGAAATATGCACGTGACCGACAGTACGTACAGAGCAACACGCAAGGAACCACTTCATTATTATTCCTATTCATAGATCATACAATCAATTTGTTTCTTAAGCAAATATACATACTTTTCTCTTTCTTTTTCAGGGAATAGTACCTTCTTCTTCGTAAATTGTTTACCACAACTGGTAACAGATCATGAAACGAGTTATTAGCTCGACTTTATTTATGGAATAATGGAAATGCTCTTTCGTATAAAAGAACAATCGTAAGTACGTTTATTTTATTATACTAACACGTTTTTATTATATGTACTGTCAGGTAATAACGAAATAACACAGAGAAAACAGTGACTTTATTCTTTCTAACTAATTCTTAGAATTGTAATTTTTATAGAATTAATTTTATAAATAAAAGTGATCATTTATTATTTTATATTTTTTTTGCCGAAAAAAAAACAAGTAATTTTCTTCTGATTAACACACGTCTCTTTTCAAAATTATGAAGTTTATTTCATCTCTCTCAAAATTGACTAATCCAACAAAAAAGTAATCGCTTGGGACCGATATTTTTCCATCATAACACGGATTTTCTCCGTATGACGCGGATATTGCATGATGTACACAGCATGTCACTGTTATAAAACGGATTAAAATCATTTCAAAAACATTCAATAATATTATTGATTTACATGTCGTTTTAAGTAACTTAAAAAATTTCTAAGTAATTTTTATACCGCATTAATTTGTTTATTTATTGAATTTTTATGTTTTAATATTGTATTCACAAAAAAGATAATATCTTTACTGCGAGAGCATACGGAAACACGTCCGATTTGTTTCGCGTTCGGTATCTTACTACGAATGTATACAATAATAAACGACGTAGTATTATTTCTTTTGACTTTATTCTCGTACGATATAATATTCATAATAATATGCTAATAATATTTGTTAAATTATTAATTTTCGTGTTTTTTCATTATCAATTATTGTTATATTTTTATCGTCATGTCTATTTTAGTATACATTGTTTTTTTAAAACATATTACTTTAATTACTTTTTTATCGATCGAACAATCTTAATTTTTTTTTTAATTTTCATTTTAGTATTATTGATTTATAAAGAGTATAGAGAAAATATTATTTGTTTCTTTTTTTTGTACAATTTCCCAACGTCCTAGTCATTAAAAGTTGAAATTATAAAAATCGTATAAAACTAAGTTAACATTTAGTTACAGATTTTTAATTTTTATTCTTCGTTATAAAGAATTTTGTTATTTTTTTACTTGATGATTCGTGTTTTTTTTCTGATAGTTTAACTTATATCTCTATCATCTTCATGTGTATACATCTATATGTTTTAAAATAATAACACGATATAAAAACAACTTTTAATAATAATAATAATAAAAAAAAGATTAAGAAAAATTCAAGAATCATATATATATATTCATCTCACCCCTTCAAAAATCAAATGATTTATTTCAATCCAATGTATGCAGTTAAAAAATTCAATCTATACACTCTTTTTTACCTCTACATCGATTATAAAGAATTTCCTCTCACAAAGAATCGAAGTATCTAATCCGAGGATTGAAAAAAAAAAATTCGTTCCCCTCGATGTTTCCAAATTATTGGATACAGGATAAATTGGTAAAATCGACAAAGCCATTCAACCTGAGTGTCGCCATTGATTATCCATAGAAATAAGGGGATAAATAAATTCTTTGTTGACGCACTGTCATCATCTATTACAAGCTGGACGACGTATAAATCGAACGACATATTCGAACGCCTTCTTCATCAGCATTTTCTACGTCGTTTATTATGTGGAACATCCGCTCCATTGAACGATACGACGGATATAATGCGTTTTGAATTAATAGGCGAAGGAAAATGATTGGAGGGTGGGACGTTTGCTTCAACGTCTCGATTTATTCTTAAGCGGCCATTCTCACGATGGCCATCCGTCAATTATGTGATGGAAGCCAATAGGCGTCGAGAAAATGAAATCCAAGGACTAAGTTCTTTTTGCGTTTCACTCTATACACGCAAAAGGATGATTGAACTGTAGAATTGAAGAAGATAGATTTCTATTGGCAAAAAGTATTATTCATTTTTCGAGCTCTATTTTCTGTGAAATATTTTCATAAATGTGAACAAAGAATATGTACTGAATATATTTGAGAAGAATAATACGTAGTTGGAATTAAATGATACATGATAGAATTCTTTAAGAGGTTAAATATTATACAATAATTGGATTAAATTATATTAGAATGGATTAGTTTTCTGAGAAATTAATAAAATTACTTTGTTGATATAATTCATAAGAATTGGGCATTTATATATATATTTAATTTAAATTTGAATATTGGATAATTGGAAAATATAAAATTAAATATAAATAAATATATGATATGTGTCGATATAATTTTTATAAAAATTGTGAGCTTATAAACAATTTTATCGAGAAATAATTTGCAGGTACATTCGTTACCAAACGAAAACAAAGAGATATGATAACGAAAAAATATGGACAAATAATTTTTTCCAGACATCGATAAACTCTTAAATCAAATTGAAAAAGCAACAGGATTCTATTTCTTTTTTTTTTTTTTGTGGAACGAATTCTTATCTGCGAATCGCATGATTGCACGATACAAATCGTACGCTTGTTAGTGCCATGGACCAGTTTACTCGATATATCTGGTAAAGCTCGTTAAGCAATCCGCGAGCTGCACATGCGTGCCAACGTGGATCGTTACTAAAATTAAAGGACTGACCTGTCCTCGGTGCAACGACATTTTTCTCACGATTAGAACATTGACAAAAGAGAGATCGATTTCTCAAATTATTGTGATAATTTATTTTCAATTTACGTTCTCCATACCTAGATTAAATTATTACATTTTAATCGAGTCATTGAAATGAAAGTTGATTATTTGAATCTAGTAGAGATTATTATACATGGTAATTTTATTTAAATTACGATTTGTGAAGATTTGTACAAATTTTTATTATGAAAAGAGCACGATTATTCTTAAAGATCTTATATTTATTATTATAAATTGTTAATAAATTATATTAATTATAGAAATTATGAGCTATCTCGTTTTGTTAAACGTATCGTTCCAAATTCTTAAATTCTTATTAAATTTGTTAAAATTTATTATTAAAATCATAAAAATTTAAATCATTCTTTTAAAAAAAAGTATACTTATATAATTTTCCTATTTAATTCTTCAAAAAAAAAATTTAATATTTCACAATGATAAATTATCAAATATTAAATTTAATCGCGAACGTGAATTTATATTTCAACCCTTCTTCTTGAAAATTCAAATTTCCCGTAAATATATTTCAATTTATTCGTGATCAGAAAAGAATAATAATATCAAGTACTTAAGTAGGATAAAAAATTTAAAAAAAAAAATTCCAAAACAATTCTCTGTTTACCATACACAGTTTTTCATTTCATTGGTACGAAAATATTGCTTTAATTATAAAATTTAAAAGTTCCTTTCCTCTCTTTTCTCGCATTTTTCCACTTAATATTTAAATCAGAACCTTTGCAAACGACATCAATGATCAAAAAAAAGAAAACGTACGATATCCGTGTTCTCTGCACTACTCGAAATGACAAAATGAGAGAAAGATGGAATTGCACAGATAAACGTTTCATTATTTTAGAAGTCGCTTAAGCTCACTGTAATGTCGACAAAAAAAAAAATAAAATATTTGCTACGTGCAGGGTATTTGTTATTTTTCGAGACGAGAAAGAAAATTACAATGGATGAAACTTGTTTCTGTACAAATATACAGTGTGTTATCGAATAATTGATATCGATGGAAGCTTCATTTGCATGAAAGAAAATATAAATCGAATATGCGGAAATAATATTTTCGTTTTGATCGAAAATGTACGGGCGTTTAATTATTTTCATACGAAATTTCCTTTCCAATTAATTCGATAAAATGGATATTTCAATATTCAGATAAAAATTGAAAATACAAGGATAAATTGTGAAATAATCTTTGACCAAATTCTTCTTGTGATGATATGTAATGATAAAAGCATTAATATGATTACACAGATTATTATATATAGAATGAAAAAAATAAAAAATTAAACATAATTTTCAATATTCAATCATTTGTACTTAAATTTTTTAAATTTTCTCATCTATTGGCATGTAAAATCTTTGAGAAATTTACAACAGTTCAAAAAATAAAAAAAAATCTATTCGTTTCATCGACTTACTACAAAGTAGTAGAATATCAGAATATTAAAGTAAGTAAGCATTTTTTATCTCATTTAACTCACTATTTAAATTCACTATTTTTTTTTTTTTTT
>NW_006263346.1:2076018-2082240 GCF_000469605.1 Apis dorsata
AACATTAACTGGAAATTAATTTTCGAGACAATATTCAGTCTCGAGAAAAATTTGAAATGAATAATTGGGACTCTTATCTTCTCCTCGTTCGAATAATCGAAAATCGTTTTCTCTTCTTCATAATGGTTTCTCACGAACGATTTGTTTCTTTTGCACCTTTCTAAAACGAAAAAAAATTGACACGAATCCACGCCACTGTAATTCAATGTTATCCAGATAATTATGAGTCAGACCAATTAAAAAACTGTGTCACATTACTGGATTACACTGTAATTAAACACGAAGCTAGGACTGTCACAAAGAGAAACAACAATATAAAAAACGGAACCGGCCTTTTAATTGAACTGATTTCTTCGTGTTAATTAATGAGGAATATAATTAATTGATATTAATATGTACGAGATCGATTGTATCTCGTAGATACGAGATGTGTATCTTATAAATGACTTGAATTATAAATGACACTCTGATGTAAAATATTTAATGTTTGATGAAAAAATAAGAATTAGATTGGAATTAAAATAATAAAGGAAATATAAAACTTCTCTGTTACTTATATTTTAAGTTACAAATGAACAAAGCTTAAAATGTGGAGAAATTAAATTTGCAAATTTGTTCTTATATTTATAATTTCTTGTAAAGCTTCATTGATTGCTATAATTATCACTAAAATATTTTCATTAATATTATTTAAATATTTGATAAAATATTCTGAATAATTATGTATCAAAGAAGAATACAATATATTCAATACATAGTTATCAAAGATTTTCAATTTGTATAAACTGCATTAAAAGAAAATTATAAATTTAATTTCGGAAAAAAATATAAAAATTATGCTATTTGCATATATGTTTGCATCCCTATTTTTATCTAGATAATAATTTTATCTTTTCTCCAACTCCTCAGAAACAAAGAAACGAAAATTCCTTATCCATAGATAACATTGTTATCAATTTACGATCAAGAGACAAGAGTTCACAGACGATATATCAGGAAAAAAGTTAGTTTCTGCAACATGAATCATCATGTTTCAAGTTTCAGTAAAGTCGAAGATTCCCGAGGATCATGTTTAATCGATACAAAAGAAAGGATGCATTCCAGTGTGAAGAGATAAAGTATCGAACTTTAGCCTAGGATAAAGAATTTTCAAAACATTTGACCGTATCTCGATAAGAATGATTGTTCTTTTGAATTATGATATGCAACAAACTTTTGCTAATGATACTTCGTAAAACTCTTCCAATTAAGTTTGGAATTTTGAAAGAATGGAATTTTGTACGATATTTCTATATAATAATTTTGTTAACAATAAGCATGCTTCAATGATAAATTATGTACTTCAATTGTGTGGAAATTTTGGAGTACTTGTTATTAATAAATTATGGATTTTTATATGCAAAATCATATGACTATCATAATGTATTTTAGTTTGAATATTTTTTATCTTCTTGGATTTTTACATTCAAATTTTAATAATAATATAATAATTTAATTATCAGTCCAATTCAAACATCCAACTTGATAAATTATTAAAAATTTTTATTCTAAACATACAATAAGATAATTAAAAGCAAGAATTTTTCACATATCGACAAAAATATTATCGTCGTGATTTAAAATTGAGAATAAAATAAAAAAATCAAATTCATTTCACAATCTTATTCGAAAATTTCCAGATATTTATATATCTCTAACACGACGTTATTACAACAAACGATTCACAAAACAATATGTAAAAATTATTCTACAATCATATTTCTAAAACATTGAATCATCACCGACCGTTTCGATTTTCCAGAGAAGAAAGAGGAAGAAAATTGATCGAGGTCGGTGTAACGAGCGGATCAGTTAAAGGATTAGCCGAATACAGGGTTAAACCGGCTGTTAACGAGTGTAGGCCAGGTGCAAAAGTCCGCCAAATTCGAAACTTTCGGTAATTAAAGCGCGATATGCCTGTACATTGGCACCCATATATAACTGGCAGTAGTTAAAGTCGAGGTTTAGGGCGACGACCGCAGTGGTGCGGTCGCGTTACGGGTCAGACCGCGAGAAGAAAAGTGATTTATAAAGGTAAGGGAAAAAGAACACGTTTTAGACGGTGTCGTCGTTCGTCATGGTTACACCGTGCGGTATTATGGTGGTGGATATATATCAAGAAGAAGGAAATAGTGGGAGAATTTAACCAGATTACTTGGAGAGACGAAATTTATTTATTTATTTTTTTTATATATGAAATAAATCTTGAATTTATATTCATTATGAAATTTATTAAATGTCCAATCAAAAATATAAATCCCTCTCTTTGATGATCTACGTGTATCGATATGGTAATTCTTTATAAAAAATATAGAAAAAAGGTAAGTAAAGGGAAATATAATATAATTTCATAATTTTATATATTTGTATGAGATATTAAAAATTTTTCTGTGAATTCTTGTATTAAAGATTGACGATTTAACCGATTATTTGAATTAATGGATAAACGCAGAAAGGATATTCGATATCATATTAAAGATTATTATTTGTCACATTTCAGAAAACGATCGATGGAATTGCAACAAGGGGCGACAGAATCGACAGAAGTCAGTTTACACGCATAAATTTCTGATTAATACCTATAGAAAGAAAATAGAATGCGCAGGAGATTGAACTTCCTGCATGCATAATGTCCATCGAGTCGAATGTTCAATTGGTTCTATTCCTCGGCCGAGTTTCTGCTTACAATGGTATCTGAATACAAGTGAATCTTACAACGCCAAGAGTTCGAAATGTGTTGTACAAAATATTGTATCCGCCGAAGAAAAAATCTCGTGGCAGAGGAACCAGTGTTGTAAAATCTGAGAATGCTGGTATAGAATTAGAGGATAGAGATTCGTATCGAATTATTGTATTATTATCGTGGATTGGTAAATTTGTATTTTTATGCATTTAGGAAAATTAAATGAAGAAAATTTCGTTTTGATTATTAATTCTTTGTTACAGATATTATAAAAACAATATAATCGGAAGATAGAGATATTCAAAGGAGAAGCAATTTTGATTTTGCCAATATTGAAATGGAGGAATTAAATATTTACGAAATCCTTCGATCTCGATGATTTTTTGGTGAATGTGTTATCACATTGAATAATAATCAAGTAAAGTACTGAATATAGAATCTTCATAATAGTACTGAAAAAACTATTGAAATGATTTTTGTGAATAATATTTTACTTGAATTGTCATTATCGATAAATGATAATATAAATTAATAAATTTAATTTGACGTGAAGCAGAAAAATTTTAAATTTAGAAAAATTAAATTTAAACTGAAGAGAAAATGATCTATATTTAATTTACACTTCATCAAATTTCATGAATTATGATATTATTGATAAATTATAGTAAAAGAGAGATTCGATAAATTATATTCTCGTGATATTGTTCATTATATTGTTCAAGTTGCAAAGTTGAATTTCTTTGTTCTTACTCGGTCTGATGTGCACAATGAGTTGTTAAGAAGTTAACGAAGCGTTAAATGGTCAACCAAGCACGATGACTGTAATCTTCGTTCATTGATATAATCTCTTGCGCGTATTACGTTGTTGAATGAACAAAGATTAAACATTGGAAAGAAAATTTTCCTTCAATGTGATCGAAACACATTTTTAAATTTTTAAATTATAAACATTTTTAAATTAATTTTTTTCTTAATTAATCTCACACGAACGTCATATGCCTTTTAATTCACTTTACTTCACTTTGATAAGATCCTGCATTGCTATAGTTTCTCGCGTGTCATCGTTTAATTAGATTCGAAGAATTTGTAGGATTTAAAAGATGATGTTATCGAAACGGATGGAAGAAATCGCGAGCTGGGTTATCGTGGAAAAATACCAGACATAGTGGCATTCACGATAGTATAATAATACCTGATTACAGTGGTAGAAATTACGGTAATAACCGTGGTGATGGAAATGGTGATAGTATAGTAATTTAATTTCAAGGGAGTAGGTATATTGAATACGATTTATGGAAATTCTCGAATAAAATCGCAGAAGTACGCAAGAACAAAATTGTTCGATGAGTCAAATTTTATAGATAATAGATATTCAGAGGAAGATAACTGTTATTTTTAGTGAATAATAAAACGATATATTTTAGGAGAAGAGAGCAATAATGATGGAAGATAATATAAAGAAAAATTGATATTTCGAAAAAATCATTTATCAAAAAAAAATATAGATTTTTAAAATATTGATGTTACAAATGGAACATGGAAAAGAGAATTCTTTTATATATTGTTAAATTTTTTTATATGAAAATAGACAATTTAACGAAAAAGCTTTTTCCTCTATATCCTTAATTTTTCAAAAAACCTCTATTTTCGAGAACTGTTTTCAATATAGACAATTATCGATAAAAATGAAATGTGTATCTTGTAAACTATATTCTTTATCAATTTTGTTAAAATCAAAGTGCGTAGATTTTATATATTTCCGTTTTAAAATTTTTTATCTTTTTATTATATTATACTAACTAATAATAATTGTATTGATAAATAAATAATAATAGTAATACGATAACGATGATAATATCATTTACACAATGAACAATTTAAATTTTCCAAAAAAATTTAGAAATTTTTTGTTAAGAAGATTTTTTATAAAATTTACCAATTGTATCATGATATTTTATATATAACACACAGAATTTCATCAATTATTCATCAATTTTTTTCATTACACGTCAAATAAAACACGCATGAATTTATGAAACAGAACAATAACATATAACACGCAACCTAAAAACATAAGATTCAAATCGAGATTATCGTTATCATCACCGAGATTAAATCGATTTCACGATAAAACTGAACGGGGTTTTACACAACGATCGATATATACGGTCACGTTCTAAATTTATCATATCATCCTTGAGCTCATCTGTGATATTTTACCCCGATGCACACAATTTTTATTTTAAATCTTTAAATCTTTCCAACGCGTTAATCTTTAAAAGTATCGTGCAACGATTTCAAATCCTTCCTAATTTTCTAAACTTCAACGATTAACTGGGTTATTAAGCGAGGATTAAAATTATGTCTCAACAGATTTCGATCTCGAGTTTTAATGGAGCGTACCATCAAATAAAGATTCATTCGAATATAAATTCGTCTCGTTTAAAATCGCTGCTCGTTTCTACAGATGAAATTGAACACCATTGTGATTGGAGGAAGCACGTTTACATTTACGTTATCACATAGTGTGAATCATAGGAAATTATACATAAATGCAATATTGACAAGTTGCCAATATTGTCGCCATACAAATTATGAATAAAATTAAATTTAAACTATTCACTCGATATGCATAAAATATAAAATATAAAGAAAATACTTGAAATTATATTTTGAAATTCTTAGAGACAAGAGAAGCACAAGTAAAACAATATGTTCTTCTTCTTTCATACGACAACAAACTTTATGGAATTCAATAAATCCATTCCAAATATCAATCTATCGATGATCTTCTAACTATTATAAAAATCAAAAAACAATATTTCTGTTTGTTGATAATCGAAAAAAAAAAGAATTGTCGAATCAAAATGTTGCTCGACAAGTTTATCGACTCAACTGGAACACGATTAATCATGAAGCTTTGGTGGAAATAGGCAATGGATCCGACATGAGGGTACCTTTACCACGAAACTAAAACAAATTTTCAGTAAACTATCCTCACAATAGTTTTGTTTGTCGGTTTTTCCACGATTTCTTCTCTTGGTTATTTTAATCGTGACTATGCCACGAAAAATGTGAAGGAATCGATCTTCTTCGCTTCTACTTATATCGAATTGACGAGGCCGAGAAAATAGTCAGTTTATCCGTGGAAACGATCACCTAAAATTATTTTTCTCGCGACACCATTTTTAATTTTTTTTTTCTTTAGATATTCGTTTAATTTTTATACGGATTCGATATATTTCAAAAATGTTTCATATAAAAGTTATATGGTATTATTAATTTCTTTGCATTCTCTATGAAAAATTAATAAACCATATATATATACAAAATTATTATATATAAGAAATATTTTGTAAAATATGCAAAAAAATTCTTTTTCTCATTATTTGAAGTAATTATCACTAGTATAATGGAACAAAATTTGTAAAAGAGAATCTCTCGTGTTTCAAACATGTGATATTCCATCAAAGACCATCCTTTTTTTTTTTTTTTTTTTT
>NW_006263346.1:2082410-2088631 GCF_000469605.1 Apis dorsata
AAAATAATAATGCAATCGATACAAAGATGTAGATACAAAGAAATATCAGAAAAGAAAACGCGATTACACCGCATAGTCGCTGGTAAAGTCGCCTCGTGTAACCGGAAGTTTGAATAGCAATCGGTGAAACGAAACGGACCAAGCAAGTCGCCGCTCGGTTTACCCACCCATCGTCCCAGATTTCCAACGAAAAACGCTTGTCAAAGGAGTAAAAAAAGAAAAAGAAAAGGGAAGTAAGAAAAGAATCTATTTAACAGTCTGGTAAATGGCGAAGACTGAACTATATGTACATTACCAGCCAAAAGTTTGATATTACGTAGCTGCATCGAATTTTACTTTTCATTTTAAATTAATATTATAAATACAGATAGACATTTTATTTAGATATTTCCAAGAAGAAATCAATGATTTGATCCTATAATGAAATTAATCAATGATTTTAAATTTTATACAAGATAATATTCGTATCGATCGTCGAAACTTAAATACACGTTAGACTTTCAGATTTTTCGATTTTTTTTTTTTTTAATGATACAAAGTTATTTTAAAACTTTAAATACAAGAAAAAAAACTTTTTAGAGTTTCTTAATAGAGATCTTTTTAATAGAAATATAATATTATTAGGAGGAAGTCTAAGGTGGATTTCAGCTTCTGAAACAAATTTTCTTCTAAGTTGCTCCACGTATCGTACGAACATAATAACACACACAAATTTATTCACACGAAATTAAAGTTTTCAGGTTAACTGAAATTCTTCCTTCTGCAAGATAATATCCCAACATTTTCTCGACTTATCGTATATAAGAATGGTAAGCAGTGGTCGGTATAGAACAAAATGAATTATGCACTCGACTTGTTCCACAGCGAAATGTTTTCATTTAACGGTTATTCGAATCAAAGCGGAGAACGAGGGAACAAAAACGATATTTTCTCTGGTTGTTTTATCTGATTTCAAGGCTTATACCGTTCTTTTCATCCTGGATCGCACATTACCAACCGTGTATGTGTGTGTGTATATATATCTGTGCTTTTAGATCGCACTCTATCTAGGATAAAGCGCGAGTTCGGTGGCTCATACGATTAAAACTGATTCGTTCTCGAGTAAAAGGCTTTGGGTTAATGTTTTGTTTCTCGAGCAACAACTATTTCGCTCCAAATGATACTAAAGTAGGAATTAAGGAATCAAGGGGAAGCGATATTACAGTTAATGTTCTCAACTTTATGCGACCACGAATAATATTTTATCAACTGGAAACTTTATCAAGTTTTAATGATGTAATGATGGTATAAGTTAACACAAAGTAAAATTTTTAAATTAAAAATTCTAAAAAAAAAAAAGTTATTTTTATAACTTGTGAAAAATCGATACGAATGATTTTTTTTATACTTGTAATCGATAAATTAATTTCTATTAATTATTATTTATTTTTAAAAAACAAATGGTATCAATTATGCGTAGAAAAGTATATGAACAAATGTATATATACTTTTCTTCCAGATATCAATTTAATTATTCTTTTATCGTTAAAATTTTTTTTAATTTCTTCTTTCTTCTTTCACAGAAATATATTTCTTCAACTTTTTACGGTTAATAAATTTGTATCAAAAGTTTCTCCTTCTCGCACGATAGTGATCTGAATTAATACGATACACGCAAAGCAGTAAGCATATAAGAAGTTCATAAGTTCGCTAAAAGTTGTTACCATCGAACAAAATCCATCCTGTCAATACATGTACATTATATTTAGTTACGAAGAGTGCTCGAACATCAAAGTGACTACGAACAAGAGCAAAATATGAAAGTTTTTTAATTAAGTGCTTCTCTAACAATGATGAAACTAACAATATATCTCGAGACATCTCGGCCTCGAGACTGCGCTTCTCTTAATATCACGTAAAGTGGCCCTTATGGAAACTATGCCTAGGTTTAACTCGTGTTCCAATAATATCATTAACTCGCATTACCCATGGTAATATTGTTTAATCAGTAACGTAATACGTGCTGATATAACATGGAATATCATGAAAATATTCATACACGAAGATCTATATATTTTAAACGAATCCTTTTCTGTCCATTGAAATTTATAATAGCTCCGATTTTAAATCGAGAAAAAAAAAATTTCATCTGATCCAAATTAATCCATCTTGGCAAAATGAATCCGATTCGTGCGGATTTAATTGATAAGTGAAACGGGAAGAATTCTCGTTCGAGGTTGTCGTAAAAATAAGTTAAAATCGAACGAAATTGCATTCAGTTCGAAAGAAAAGGTGTCAAATTTTTATTACGATAAAAAACGAAATGGAGGAAAAAGTATCCAAAAATTTATCCTCTTTTATATTTGTTAACTATTCTTAGATAGGATCGATTTTAAAATAATTATAAATGATTTTTGATATTTATAAAATTTTTAATTAGAATATACAAATAAATAAAATTTCAAACAATCAAGAAATGCCTATTTTGAAAATTTAATATAAAAAATTAATAAAATATTTCCATAATTATTATTTTCGTGTGTAATTGCCAAGATTAATCGACATACAATTCATCGAGGCCTGTTTCCTAATATTTAAAAAAAATCTACGACATTTGCAATCTTCGTCGATTTAATACTCTTTGGTTATTGATAACATTTCCAGGAAATTATTATTTCCCATTTTTTTCATCGCGTAATCGCTTCAACGAAACACGCGAAACGTGTGGAAACGTTTTATGTAAATTCGAGCGATTTTTACGATTCGTTTAGCCTTTGCATTTTTCCCTCGTCGGCTACTGTTTCATATTACGTAATTTCATTACACAACGAGAAGTTAATTGGACGATTGGAAGCTTTTTATGCGTATCGATCGATTATTCGTTTGATGATATAAAAACCGTACGTAAATTTCTAACCAGCTTCGAATGATATTTCTTGTCATCGTGCTACAAACAAGATACCATGTTATTACACGATATTATCGTATCAAGATATCTCACGGTCCCGATACCGTTTGTGTAATGCCGCGAACAAAATATTTTGCTTCCATTCCTCGAATCATGTATGTAAATATACACAACCATTGTGTACAAATTCTTCAAATTTCTACGATTCAGTTTCGTTCGAATCTTCGCTTCGAAATATTCCGTCTTTACTTTATTTCTTTATACATCGTTATAATCACGATATATTTTTTACAGAATCGAGATAAATTTCAACATGGACGACACATTCTCGTGTACGATGCATAGCCGCGAGATGAAATGAATATCTCTTTAACGATATCGTATCGTATGAACAGCAAACAAGATTTCCTTGTCCATAATCGCGAAAGAGTTAACAACGAGTTTGATCGAATTATTTATAGCAGATGGATGGAATTTATAACGATTTAGTTAAGTAATAAAAATTGTTAGAATTAATGCAACGTTTTATTTTTTTTTAATCTCGTTATCTTTTTTTTTTCTTTTAACATGTTACAGCTGCATCCTCGAAAACGAGATAAAAGCTTCCCTCCCCCCGACTTTCGAATTTATCCACCGCCAGATGGGTGTAAAATTCATTCCATTGTGTATTGGAATTTCCACGTTAAACCCAGGAATCCCATGGAATCTCGCCCATTTTTGCGAACCAATCCACAAAGGAAACACGGAACGTTCGGTAATCTGCTCCGCTCTCGCGTTCCATTGTTCGTGAAATTATGAACGCAATGCGATCGATTGTTGTTGCAATTACGAAACCAGTGTATCGGAACGGTCAATTGAGACGGCCATTGTGGAGGGGATGAAATCTGAGGAGGTGACACGAAGGGATGAAAAAAGAGAGTCGTCGAAATGTTTAATATTTCGAAAATTTATTATTATAAAATCGTTTAAATCCTTGAAATTGTGAAATGTAGAACTTTACGATACGATTATATTTTTCAATTTGTTTAAGAATGTTATATACAATAAATATTTTTTTTAAGAAAGATTCTTTGTTTAACAATTATTTTAATTTCTTTTCCCTAAACATTTCACTTGATGGAACGTTTTCATTAAATTTCACATTAAAATTTTCAGTATCAGCAATAACAAGACGATCACTGGAGTCGTTCACTGATTGAAAGGAAATCACTGTCTTTAGAGTTATAACGATTCAAAGTTTTCCTAATGTTAGAGTTTAAGATAAATGATTAAACATTATATCCTTTTTACATGATATTTAGTGAATCAAAAAATGTATCAGAATAATAATAAAAAAGTGTTTTAAATAATAAGATTCTACACTTTTAATAATCATTCACTCGTTCGACTGGAAGAAGAATATCTTTGGAGTTGTATTTAAGATTTTCCTAAATTTTAATAGAGTCTAAGTTTTAAAATAAATCACGTGTTAATCAAACAATTTTTCAAGGTGTAAAAAGAATAAATTTATTTGAAAGGAAGTGAAAGAACTGCACCAATCGTAAGAAATTATTCTCACAAATTAACAGATGAAAACTTTAAATAACATTTTTCTATTGAAATAATTCTTTTAAAATGATATTAAAAAACGATCTAATAATAGCATAGTTAATAGAACGAGAGATAGAAAGATGAAAGATGAAAGTTGCGGTTTTGCGTCATTATCACTACACAATGTGTATATAAACCACATACCAAAAACTGCAGCCACAGTGAACTTTCGAAAGCTTCAACTTTTCACTTCGCGGTTGTTCAAACAAACTTTCAATTACGATCGTTATAAATGACACGAGGGAAACCTGGAGACGTGCCAAGAGGTCACTGTGCAACACGTATTCACGTATCGTGGTTGGTGGTCGTTCGTCATTGCATCTAACTCGGCATCATTTCCAATCGTTCTTTCCCCTCGTCCAGTTAAACGGCCATCGCGATTATAACTATCACGAAGTTAATTTATGACTCACGTGATTTCGAATTTTCAGAGATTTTGAATTATTTATTGCTCTTTTAAATTTTTACGCAGGACTAGATAATATAGTTATAAATCACTTGTTATACGATTTGATTATCTTACTTCTTTTATATACGACTTCATATGGAAATTGAATTCTATTCATTCTATTCATTAATTTTGGTTTTTGAAAAGTTAATTCCACATACTGATATTAACCGACTATTGATATAACTTTTCAAATATATAAATATACATTACGATTAAAATTTTATCGATACTATTAAAATTATTTAAATAAGCTTCGTGGTTTCAGCATTTGTAACACGAATCATAATTAAAATTACAAAATTCCAATCCATTAAAATTCAGTCATCATGACAAAACATTCACAATTAAAAATTAAAACTATAAAATTTCAAATGATCAATCGCCAATTTAATTCCATATGTAAATAAAAATTCCATTACCTTGACACCAGTCTGCGATTCCCATGAGGGGAGCAACAAGCATGAAAAAGGGACGAGCAAAGCAACGCATCCTCGAATCTTCTCCTCGAGAAATCTTAAACGGGGCAAACTCGAAAACTCGACGCGAATATTTACAAACGAGACACTCCATCCATCTTTACCGGAAACGTTGTATCGCGCGCGGTTTCCCAAGTATATCCACCCTTTGATCCCAACCGTAATAACTTCGACACCGTGAAATAAAATAACGAGGCTCGGTGACTCGTTCTCGGTGCTTGCTTCTAGAAAATGAATGAATACAGGCTGTCCCAAAAATCCTTTGCAGATTTTAAATTAAATTAAGTTTTAATATTTTATTTAAGACTTTTTATTAATAATTTCATTTCTTGTAAAAAAAATCGTCGATCTGCTAAGTAAAATGATTAAAAAAATATTTTTGAAATTGTATTTCACCAACTTATGTTTTCATTATGAATTTACTTGGATACTATAAGAAATTTTCAACAGTTTTGGAAAAAGAAACTTTAAATGAAACAAATACTGTTTCTCTCTTTCAATTTTAAATAAATCAATGCATATCCGCCCTCTACACAAGTTTATTTAGATACTTTCACATATATATTCATATTTCTTCCACTAAAAAATTGAGATTCAAATGAAAAAAATGATATTCTACATCAACTTACAGTAGTGCATTGATAACAGGTGTATGTACGAAAATTTAACAAAAAAATTCTAGGAAAATTATATATCCTGATACAATATCGTATTTTCGGTTAAAAATTTCAGTTAACATTAGACAATTCAAAAATTCCAAGAATTTGACGTCATTTCCAAGAAATTCAGAAATTCTAAGAACTAGACCTCATTTCCA
>NW_006263346.1:2088761-2089917 GCF_000469605.1 Apis dorsata
CTAGAGATTCCGAGAATCTGACGTCATTTCTTGGAAAAATTTTTCGATCGACCTCCTATCGTATCATGTTCTCCTAATACAAAATCGAATTTTTGGACAAAAATTTTTCTATCGCTCAGGGATTTTCGAACATAATGTTTTTTCTTCAATATCTCGTTTATTTTTAATAATATCAAAAAATGCTTCCAATAAAAGTTGAATGGTTTCGAAAGGGCTACATTCTGGTGCTCTTAGTTTTTTCCTAGGTCACCCCATAAAAAAGTTAACAACCTCAACTTTACTTTTTCAAATGACAACATATATTTTTTAATACACCGATCTATGTATCTTTGCATTCTCTATAAAAAAGTATAGGACCATTTGTAGAAAAAAACCATTAGTTCAAAAGATATTTAATTAAATTTGAATATTTTTTAAACTATAAGTTTTTTGTTACGTATGCCTTAATACTTTTTTATAGAGAATGCCAAGATATATCAGCTGGAATGTAAAAAAGTGTACACTTCCATTTAAACAAACGATATTTACTTTTATAAATCAATTACGCTTCTATATATAAAAAAATAAACAGCAGAGGGATATGCCTCCCACGAAATCACACAACTTTTACTTGAAACATTTTTTAATAGCTCCAAAAACAAGGGCGATATATCATATAATATCGTTTGGTCACACGGTAATATTGTGTTATGCAATCGATCATTAAAAACAATGAAGACATTCCGAATAATAAAAATACAGTGCGTAAAGTAACCTCTAATTCTTAAAAAACTTAAAAAAATGATAAAAAACGCACCAGGAATTGCAGCAGATAAGTGTAAAAGCACTAGGAATCTAAATTTGTATATAAATTGGAAAAAACAATGCTTTAAAGCTCTAAAAAAATGACTACGATAAGAGGAATAGTAAAAAAGTACGTAGGAGAATGGTAAGTATACGATAAATGTGAAAAAACTCCTTTTAAATTATGTTCTCCTGTTAAAACATCGAATTTTTGGCCAAGGATATCGTTCCATTGTTCGAGCAATCGAAAATTTCCAAGAATTTGACGTCATTTCCAAGAAATTCAGAAATTCTAAGAACAAGACCTCACTTCCAAGAATTTTAGAGATTCCGAGAATTTGACGTCATTTCTTGGAAAAATTTTTCGATCGAC
>NW_006263346.1:2090152-2095115 GCF_000469605.1 Apis dorsata
AATCTATACATCTTGGCACTCTGTGTAAAAAATGTTTGATCATATATATTGAAAAAATTATTTCACGAGATAATTAAATTTAATTGAATATTTTTAAACTAATAAATCTAGGTTATATCTAGGTTATTATATATAGTTTAGTAGTTTTCTATACAGAATAATATGTTGTTTTTACTTATATATTAAAATATATGATTTAATTAAAAAAAACAAATAGATTATCTTTCACACATCTTTTTTGTGTTATCTGAGAGGAAAAATAATTACACAATTTTGTATCTTTTTTGTAACTTTTTAACTTTTATTAAGAATATTTTTTAGTATTTTTAAAAATAAGCGTGATGTATCAAATAATACTTTTCAGACACCCGGTATGTTACGTAATCGGTTATATCTCGGTAATTTTTTATAATATTAAAAAATGTTTTAGACAAAAGTTATATGATTTTAAAACAGAAATACTTCAATATTACTAATTTTTTTACAAGTAATCGTATGGAGAACTTATGAAAGTTAACTTTTTGATTTTAAATAGAACTATATGCTTATTAATACACTAAGAGATGCATCTTGATATTCTCCATAAAAATAGTAAAAATGTATTGTACCATTTATAACGAGAAACGATTGATTCAAAAGATATTTAATTAAATTTATTTATGTTCTGAGTTATAATTATTTATATAAATTTTAATTTTTTTTTTTATAGAGATCGATGATATCTACGATACTAGCAATAAAGAATGTTTTTTCACCACTCTATTCCAGCAACAATTAGACCCCCTTTCTCGCGAGGATCCGGCATGAGTTTATCCGGCACGCGCTTCTTCCCCCGTCAAGGAATTCCGGATTTATCATAGAGGAGGACAGCCCCTGACGTGGATACACTCTAGATTTTCGGTAGTCGAAAGAGGCAACAGCGGAAAGCACTTAAAAGCGTTTGAAACCGGAGTAGTAGCTGATGCACACGCGAGGGAAAGGGAAAAACGGGTCGAGCGACAACTTATCACCAACGTTCGCGATTTATCTGGCCGGGGTGGAGGAGAAGAACACAAAGAGGGAGACAAGAAAGAGACGCGTGCGGATACGTGTAACCGTTCTCACAGTCGTTGTCTTCGTAAAAGCTGGCATTGTCGCTTTTATTGCTGTCGCTCGACCGTTTCGGCCGTTGTTTCCACTGTTCTGACTGTTTCGGTTTTCTGGGTCGTGAAAAACCTGCCCTTTCCTTCGCCTCGATTTTTACAGATCCAACCGCCTTGGAAAAGTTGATTGTGTTCGCGTTTAGAATGTTTCGTTTCATTTGTTTATTTATTTTATAATAAGAATGTGGTAAAATTTCAGATAGTTTGTGCTCTTTTCTGTGGTAACGGAATGATGATTAATGGTTTTTCAAGGTTTTCTTTTTGGATCATATTTTGAGAATTTGTTGAGACAGATAGCTTGGATTATAATATTTAAACGAATGTTTAATACTTGATAAATCATATGAATATTTTTTGTCGTGCGTTATAAATAAATTGTAGATATAAAGAGATAAGATAAAATTTATATGAATTATAAAATGGAGTTTAAGTAAATGCCTAAAACATCCACAACCTAATCATACGTGTTACTTTTATAAGAAAAAAGTTATTGATTACAATTTTAGGTGATAAAAATCATGATCCTCATTCAAATAATCTTCAAACGATCTTTTAAAACTAACAACTATATCGAATATATAGAAAAGACTAAAGGTATAATGTGCTAAGATGATAATCAGAGATTAACATATCAAATAAGAATATAATAATATAATTTTTTTACGTTTATAATGAAATTAAACTGTAACATATCAAAATAATTCACCTTAATATCAATAATACATCTTAATTTAATATATCTTACATTTAAATTTACTTCGAGATATCGAATTACACACTGATTTAACAAATCACAAATTTTCTTTGTTTTAATAAATTTAACGACGAATATACTTTTAAAAAAAACTACCATGCGAAAACAGCGCAAGATAATCGACACAGATACAATTCCAACAACTATACGAAACACAAATTCACCATAACGCAGATACCACTGTATAATTCCATTGCTCGCAGATTGGTCAATTGTTTTTTAGGCCAGAACGATTCGATTAATCGATCCAACGGTGTAGCAACTCGTGCCATATGGTCGATCTATCGGAATTCATCCCACCGACTTCGGTTCGGAATCACGGCACGACAGAATCAATCCGACCGAATGCGTCTCGACCATACTGTCCCCGTCACTTCCGTGCCGGCCGAACTTCCTGCGCGCACTCGATCCCGTGGATCCATCCAAGGCTAACATATTGGCGAACACGAGCCGGTGAACGGTGAACAGCAGGTTATGAAATAGCGAAAGATCACCCGATTTCATCCGCTCGAACGAGATACTGTGCTTCGTGGATAAACGTGGAGTGATGGAGTTGGACCAAGTATCAGATGAATTAGGAAATTTTGAATCTTACGAAAAAATGGATCGAGACGAAGATTCGAAGATGCTTTGGATTTATTTTTGTCGAGGATAAAGAAATTTTATTATTGAAGATAATGATAAGGATTTGGGAATGTTTGCATTCGATTCACTTTTTTATTTTCGTTCAGTGTTGTTAAATGTAATAACGTATCGTGCAGAGTGAAAAAGGTAAAGTATTGGAAAGTTTTATATTCGTGATGTCGAGAATAAATATTTATGGTATGTGGTATGTTGAATATTGTATATTGCGCAAAGAAAATGAGAATATTCTGAAAATTTGCGATGCATGTGAAAAATGTTTGAGAAAATTCAAAATGAATTTAATGGATTATATTTTTAAAAACATCATATATTTCTTTACAAATTGTGCAAAAGAAAATTATTGAAAAGAATTTCGAAGGAATAAAACGTGGCAGATTATGGAAAGGAATTATACTATAATGGATCGAATTAAGATTTATATTATACAGATTTGAACTGATTGATTTCATCAAAATTTCCAAATAATCGATTCGGGGATTATTGCAAGCAGCAGATGTTACTGTACAGAATTCAAGAAAACGTCAGCGAAAATTTAATCGACTTAATCCTTTCGATTACAAATGGATTAATCAGGAATAATAAGATGAGATTCCAGAGTAAATTCAAAAAGCACAACGTAAAAGATTTTCCAATTAATTTTATTTCCTCGATTCATTTCCTTCTCTTCTATTTCTTGCAATTTATCATACATGTTCTGTACACATATCTAATATCTACTAGTATCAATTAATCAAGATTAATCAAGAAAATATTTTAAGAAGAAAGAATAATAATAAATGAAATGTATTCTAATCTTCTTCATCTCACAAATATCTTTCTGAACATTATATTTTTTTCCTTCTAGATTTTGTATCAGTTTGGTTACGTATAAATGATTAAATAAATATTTTATATGATAAATTTGAAACGTGGAATCAGATAAAAGGTAAAAAATGAACAAAATCTTCGATCGAGATCTATTCTTGATACTTGAAAAATATTAACGAAAAAGAAGAATAAAGCTTCGCTTAATTTTCTCAAGAAAGAGATTATATTCCATGAATATTAATGCACGTGAGAAAACTTCGAATGTGTTTAAACCTCTTAAAAACTTTGCTGAAGATACACTTCCTCAGTGACACAAATTTTTCATCCCTATATATGTTTTATCTAAATTCTAATAATACATATTATTCCTTTCTATGATATTATGATATTATATGATATGTTTCGAATATTTTAAATATTTATTCTTGCATATTTAATCAAGATATATGAACAATTTGACAATATTTAAAATAATATTAACAAGGATATACATTAAAAATAAATAAATATAAATAGACGACACTAAATGCTTAACAAATGAATTTTAATTAACGAAAGGAAATTAAATATTGATATCGAATCAACAAAGATATAGATAATTATATAAATAATTTGACGAGTAATTGATTATTATAAATACATATATATGAAAAACAATACATCTCTACAAATCAGAGCATGAATTACAAGACAAAGTGATGAACAAACCAATTATGGAGCAAACAGGGCATAAATAGCTCGTGGATAGAGGAGGAACGAATTTATTAGCCCGGGAATAAATCAATGCACGTAGAACTTGAAATGTGGACAGCTCGTGCATTAATTAAATGTCAGCGAGCTTATAAGGCAATGTTTCCAAACGTAAAATATATATTCAATATTTAATTTAAAAAAAAATATTAAAATCGTTATACTAAAAGGAAGGAAACATTTCTGACGAAGAAAAGGTTGAAAAATATTTGAAGAAGTATTGTAGAATTACGATTATATTATATCTATAAAATTTAAATATTTCGTTGATTTATCGACGTATATTTTAATGAAAAAAAAACCGCTTTTGGAACATTACGAAATTTTTAAAAAATTCGAACGAAACTAGTAGAATATAAAATATATAAAAGAAATATTTAAAAAAATTGCAAAGATTTGCGCGATCAAACTGCACAAAAATAATGGATGATCATCATCACACACAGATAATTACGAATCTAATCGAGAAAAGAAAAGGAATCGAGATAAAGAAAAGGAAGAGTCGCGCTGATTAATGGGGATCGATTAATTCGCGGTTGATTCGATTCATGAATATTCACCGGCATCGATGGATTCGCCGGCTAATCCTGATTAATCGTATATTTATGATTTACGGTTAACCCCGGGGGGACGGTTTTAAAGTTTACAACGTGGCCAGATATCGCAGTCACGATTTATGTCCGATGAACTACCAATTGGAATCGAGAAGGAAAAGTAAATTCCCGCACTGCGACTTTCAATCATCGCCTATCATTTCGTTGATCTGTTATTGGAATTCTGGACCAGACTTCCCTTCTCGATTGCGTTTTCTTTCTTTCTTTTTTTTTTTTTTTTTTCGTGGATTCGACGTTTCGTACGATAATAT